>NW_028301540.1:18622500-18722500 GCF_042242905.1 Orbicella faveolata
CGTCCGACGTTTATAGCAAAATTTTAGGGTCTGCCAAGGCAAATTAGCCAGTTTCGAGGTCACTTTGGAAACCGCCTCGTAAAAAATGAAAAAAGTCGAATTGATTCAAATAAATGCGATATTTGTACATTGGATATAATGGTTGACTTTCACTGAAAAAGTTAAGCCAATCAGTGAAGGTCCGAAATTTGCCTTATCCGTTCTTACGCGGACAGCCTCTTAAATGTTTTTTTCAATATTTCAATTACTTGTTTCCTAAAGTATTTTCGTGCCAAATTTCGTGAAATTCTAACGAGTGATTCCCGAGAAATAGGCATAATTCCAAGAAAGCTATTCCGTATTCAATCGCAATTTTTTGCCTTGCTATGCATGCGCTTCATTTAACTGGGTTCTTTCAGTAAAAAAGAAGAATCTGAGAATTGCTGGGTTCTTTGCATCATTACCTTTTCTAAGATACATTTTTAATAAAAGATTAAAGCCATAAACACACTGTGTTCAATTATGAAGGAAAAAAGCACAGATAGCGAAGGCATTGACCAAATAAAATGATCGCTGTATTGACGCCATGTTTGCTTTGTGTAATCCTTGTGCGCGCGCTGAATCGCATTAGCAAGAGCGCACGCGGAAACTGAATTTGGCCACCTTAACTTCATTTATGTATAACTACAGGTCTTACCTCTTTTGAACTTGCTCTCATTTCTTTATTCCGTGATAATGGCGTCATGAGGTCGCTGAAACGTTGGGACATTATATCGTTTTTATTTATGTGGCTCAAGAGCATTATTTTTAAAACCATTATTAGAATTTTAGATATTAAACGGACATGATAATCGAGGAGAATTCAAACGCTGCATTTCGCTATAACTAAGGTACGGTGGATAAATGTAGACTTGGCGAAATGATATGAAGAGTTTCGCCGATGAAAAGAAGAAAAGACATCACACATAGCCAGGAGTTCTGTAGTCACTCATATTGTCCTGGAAAGGGAAGAAAAAATCAAATCATAACGACACATGGTAATTTTGTTGGGCCACCCATCTAACCCCACATGACAGGGCTTAACTTAAGAGATCTAAATGGGATGTGGTGCTTTTTTGTGGTATATTGACTTCATCAGTGTTTTCCACGTTGAGCACAGCATTGTATTTCTAAGATCTAGAGCTCGAAAGGTAACAAAGAAAGAAGAAAACAAATTTCGAAACCCACATGTGAAATTGACCCCAGAACATAAGACTAAATGCATACACTAACTGAACATCACTTTTAGATCTCTTTGATCTGTGAACAAGCTACATTATGAAAACAAATTTTCATATTCTGCAACGTAAAATTCCCAGGAACTGTCATTCAAAACATGCAACATTATCCAGCCATGACAACAAGAGACTGGCAAAATTGCAGCAAAATAATTATTTAACCCAAAATTTGTTCGAAGCAAAATGTCATTCATTTTCATCCATATGCTCCAAGAAGCTCTGCATTTTTTCAAAATTTGTGTGCAGTTATGTATACACTACTGTAAATACTACAAAATTTATATTTCATTAACCAAAGATTGTTTATTTTGTATTTCCAGGGCATAAAAAGAGCAGAAATGTCCAATGCAATTGATGTATATGTGAATGGAACAGTTGGACAGGTAACGATATTGAAGTTTTCACCTCTAAAACTGTCTGTGCAGATTCCCTCCTGAGTTAGCCTCCTATGCAGACGCTATTTTGAGCTCATCGCACAATCTTCCTTCCGCACCAACGTCTGCTGAAACAAATAGCACATTCCTTTCCCTTTGTTCGTAAAGATCAGCTGGAGATCACGCGGAAATTGCTTTAAAACCAATCATCGGCTCTAAAGTAATTTCAAGGAGGATTTAAAACGTAATATTGCAAACGGTCAGTGTAAAGAGCAGACTGTGGACTGCAGACTGCAGACCGGGGGATAAAATGCAGACTACAAAACCAGGGGTAAAATGCAGACTGCAGACTGCAGACTGTAGACTTTTTAACTGAATCGTGTTGCCATTTTCATCTTTGAGAGCCAACCATAAACAGGCTAACCTGAGTGATATTCAGGCTATCCGCAGTGGAGACTTTCACTGCACTTAGCCTAAAATAAACCCTGTTTACGGTCAGCACTCTATAATGGAAATAACACGATAATACTTAAAAAGTCTGTAGTCTACAGTCTGTATTTTACCCCCGGTCTGCAATTTGCAGTCCACAGTCAGTGTTTTACACTGACTGAAATTGTAAATGTCTCACACTCTTTGAAAGGCCACGCTGGTATTTTGGTGTCTTGCGATCATTTCTCAAGTTCCAAGCAGACTTCCCGCAGGCTTAGCGAAACGAATGTGTACGTACAAACACGTCCATTTCTTTCTTCATAAAATACTCTACAGCTTCTTGCTGATAAGGATTTAAATCGACGGTTTTATTATCCACACACTCGTTATAAGGCCATGCTCGGATCCTTTGTAGTCCCTTGCAAATTTCTCAGGGTTTAAAGTTCGCTGCCTTGATCAGGAAATGCGCTATGATTGGACTGCGTGAGTAGCCCTGTGTTTCAGGAGACGTTCGTGGGAGACTGAGAAAGATCGCGTGATGAGCCCATAGAGTGTCTGCGTAGGACTAGGAGGCTACTCGTAAGTGTGTTATTACGGTCAAGCAACAAGAGAAAACGAATCCAAGCTCAGCTCAAGAAATAACATTCCTTTTGAAAGGCGATAGAAAGTGCAAAAATAAAATAAAATCATCGTACTTTCATTGCCAATCTATCCAGTAGTTAAAAGAATTATTCATAATCTGTGACAATCAATAACAATCGATGTCAATTTAGTTTGCCATTAAATCAATAAAGTATGGCTTTTCACCTTTGCACCCATACGAACCATATGTTCTGTCTAATAAGGCAAGTGCAATTTGCACTAAGAATACAACAACTAAAGCGATTTAATGTTGCGATGGAATAGCCAGCATTGTTATTTTGATATATTATCAAAAACAAAATAGTGATAGCTTGTTATAGCTTGCAAGATCATCCGAAGAGCCGAAAGAACCTAATGCTCTCGCGTGCGCTGAAATGTTAGCAGTTGGCCACCAATAAATTTTTAAAAAGGACAACGCTTTTCAGTTTTAAATATATGTTTCGACAGTAACATCTGTCATCTTCACTCACAACTGGAGTGAAATTTGGATATACAAGTTTTGTTCAATAGGTGTTACCTAGAATAACTTACATACCACAAATAAAATACATGTAATGGAAAACAAGATGAAATGGAAATGGAAAGCGTGCAGAAAAATAAAAAATGAAAGAGACAAAATAACATGATGAATTTGCTGATTTAAAGCAGGCTTTTCCCAATTGATGTACATAGCTTCTTTAATTTTTACTTGAAACTTTGTGGCAGCAGAGTCCAAAATGGTGAAACATTCCGCAGAAAGGAGTTACAACATTCCTCTCAAGCCTGTAGATGCTTGAAAGCGTGAGAGCTTTTGTCGGAAAACAAATTTACCCTACGCGCGTGAAAAATGGCAATTGGTTTTGCCAATGTAGCTAGGATTACAGTTAGCACACAGAAAATTGTAAACCACCTGCACCCACAACTTGTCAACCGCTATAGTAATAATCTACATATTAAGCTTGTGTTTTTTCCTAGATATTAAGGTGGCCGAACACAGTTTTCGCACGCGCTTTTGCTGATGCAATGTAGCGCGCGCACAAGGATTTCAAAAAACAAACATGCCATCAATAGAGCGATCATTTTATTTACTCAACACCCGCAGTATCTGTGCTATTTTTCTCTATAATTGAACGCAGTGTATTGATGGCTTTAGCCTTTTATCACAAATGTATGTTAGAAAAGGTAAAGATGCAAAGAACTCAGCAATTCTCAGCTTTTTCTCTGATACCGAAAGAACCCAGTTAAATGCAGCGCATGCGTAGTAAGTCAAAAAATTTCGATTGAATGAAAATTTGCACTCTCGGAAATACGCCTATTTCTCGAGAACCACCCATTAGAATTTCACGAAATTTGGCACGAAAATACTTTAGGAAATAAGTAACTGGAGTATTGAAAATAATTGATATTCCAGTAAACATTCAACAAGGGATAATTAAAGATCTCTCTGTTAAATTATTAGCAAAATGGTGTTAACTTGTGAGAATCGTTACAAGCTTGGTGCATGCAAATTATAAAGAAAATCTAATGACTAGATTTTCTACAAATAAGCAAAACCGATTTTAAAGGCCTGTTTATTTTTATTCGTGTTGCCATGTCAACGGCACATACGTCAGCTTAACCATCAAAAAACCAAAGTTTGTGTTGTTAACTTGCTTGCTGCCATTTTGGGCGACAGAGAGATCAAGGGTTTTAGAGAAAAAGGTGAGTGAAACACAGGTATCAAAAACTGTTTTCAGCCACCTTAAGGACATTCCCGGTAATTGTTTCTGCGCATCCTTACTGCGCACGCAAATTCTCACACCACGTCATGCATCGAGCGCGCGCTAAGTAATAAAATGATCGATGATAGGGCGGATGGCCATTGCTGTAGCTTTGCCTGGATTTAATGATCTTGGACGTTCGGTGACCCCTATTTTTGTTTTGATGGATCATTTTCTCGACCGATTTTCTACATTTAGCGAGAAAATGAAGAAAATCTATCGACTAGAAGTTTAAATTTATGGAAAAATGTACCCTCGAATTGGTTCTTGTTAGCTCTTGGTTTTATACCTGTGCTCCGGTTTCAAATGCCTCTTGAAGGGTTAAGTTTTGTGAAAACGTTGGCAACATTTGGAATTTTTTAACAGACCCACTTCTACAAAATTTGACTAAGATCGTTTGCCTCCATTGACTCACCTTCGATATTTTTAACTACTAAACCACAGTAGACCATGCTGAATTACGTAAGCCAATTTTTTAAATTCAGGGTAGTTTTCCCCGTGCTTTATCTCTGAAACGAAGTGGGTGGCCCCCAATTTTGCATTTCTGACACAAGTGACTCATTATCTGACTCCTGTAAAAATTAAAAAAAACTATCGATTGGAAAATTTTTGTTTGAGCGTCCTTAAGCTTGTGTTTCCTCCAAAATTCGAAGTGTGTCCAGTGTTAAAGACTCTGTCCCAGGGGAGATTTGTTCGCTGGTGGTGTACAAATTTCTGTGTGCTAACTGAGATTGAACCAACTGAAGGATCGAGCGACCAACCTACCTGCCGAGATGTTTACCTGCCAGTCAGCTGGTTGAGGGATATATTGATTCCATTGATTAGATTCAAGGTTTTACAGGAGTTTCTTTTAAACCCACTGTAGGACACTGACAAAGACTCGTGGAAAGAGATGTTTGAAACCCCGCCAGAACTGCTCAACGAGGTATGCTTAATTACTAAATTCTGCCGACTTATTATTACTTCACTTACCCCCTCGTTTATTCCATGCTTACCATCTCTCATTAATAGTACACTCAAATCAATTCTACAGCACCTACCTCTCAACAACGGCCAAATTTTTTGGTCCCGGCGGACAGTCCATACATTCACTCTAATTGCATTCGAAAGAACGTAGTTCTAATCAAGTAATGGAGGAAAATTGAGTTTTCCTGTGGACACCAATTTGGCCTCCCCCAAAAAAATTCTTCAGGGGCGAATGAGGTCATCTCCATTTTCGTCCATGTGCTTTCTTTCGAGTGTTGTGCAATATTGCGGACTTTCGAGCGTTGAGACAGCTTACTGTGGACTGTAGCGGATAAGTTGTTTGAAGTCAGTGTTAATGGCATTTAAAAACCTTGCAGACATGTCTTCACGCGTTGTGCACCCTCTTCTCTTCGACCAAATGAAAACCAACGCTGCTTTTGAATTGTGTACTTTTCACTTCACTGGCCTAGATTTCTGTGCGCAAAATATGTAACATAAACCTAACGAAAGTGTTACCATGGGAAAAGAGTTCTCGCACAGGATTACTTTGGTACACCAACATGTCCTCCGTTTCATTGTTTCGGAAGTGAAAATGCTCAATAGCAATAGTTCGGTAACTGCATAATTGCCTAAGTTTTGGTAAAAAAAAAAGCACGTCGTCTCGCATACCGTCGGAACTGGCATCGTTTGTGTCAATTTACACGGTCCAGAATCATAGGTTTCCGGTCAGTATAAAACATTGGACCGCAGACTACGGACTGGGTATAAGACACGAACTGAGGTATAAAAGGTGGACTAAGCATTACGGACTGGATATAAGACATAGACTCGTGTATAAAACGCAGAATGTGGACTAAATGCTGCCTACCGACTACAGTCCTTGTTTTATACTGACCGGTCGAAACTAATATTATGTAATTCACGTACAAATGAGAACAAACCCTCTCGTGTGTACGTGCTTTGCGGTCAATTCATTTGCTCTCGCCCCTCCTAGAGGGAAGCCAATTTCACGTCTGCTTCAGGATTGTTATAAAAGCGCTATGTCTCAGTTGGTTAAGTAGACTCTTAAATAACACTCATGACACCTGGACGGCAATCCCTAATTACTACTTCGATGAACATGGCGGACTCCTTTTTCTTCTAAACTGTAATTACAGTGTCGTGAAATTAGATAGAAAAATCCCTCTCTTTTATCGAGAACTCCTTGATCACTTTCAAGAACTGCGTAGCAATTACGAAGATCCCTTGAAACGCGAATTCATTCTGTGGAACAACAGAGATATAACTATAGAAAACAAATCGGTCTTTTGGAAGGCGTGGCGGGATGGCAATGTTCTTTTTGTGCAAGATTTGCTGAACAATCAACGTAATTATCTTTCACCACAAGAATTCAGCGATAAATATAACATCAAAGTTAAAGCGCACCTAACCCCAAATTTTTTTTCCATAAAACGAATCTAGACTTTATTTGAAGCATTTGGGCGAAGAAATTTTTGAATTTGGTTGAATCCTCGATTTTCTATGCCCTTTCAAAGTCGCGCTTGAAGTTTTTCACGACCGCGTTTTAGGGAGTCTAGGGCGGCGGTACCTGATGACGTCTACCCAGGAACCAAACACAATAGCGCCTCAGTCAACTCTCTGTATTTGCTCGAGAAAATGGAACGCAAAACTAATCGTTCCGATGTATTTTGGGACTAAAACGTCCAAGTTTTGTCTCAGAATCATTTCTTTTTCGTCACTGGAGTCAGAGTTAAGTTTCGATTTGGAAGACTCCGAAATAAACTTCAATCGAGCGCGTTCGACAACTGTGAACTCACTGGTTAGAGCTTTGAGAGCAATTTACAATATTTCAAGCGACGAAGGGGAAGACTTCTTTGCGGACGAGCTGCTTGTATATTAGGAATGGAAAGCTAGATACGAAGTGGAGGAGCAGGCAAACAAAAAGCAGGAAAGAAAACTCAAGGACTGCTTTGGATGATAATTTCGTCAGCTAAACATAAGATTCCCACGCGTGTTTATAGCCCGTTTACATTTGTCCTTACCGAGAATGTATTTTGTCAAGGTGTGATTGTTCTGTTAAATCCAGTTTGTGTTTTACTTTCAGTTGAATGCTTCATGTTTATAAGAGTGACGTACGTGTTGCAGTTTTCGAGACTTGATGACCTCCAAAACATTGGCTTCGATCGATTGAAAATCGTATTGTTTGGACCTGTATTTTTGAAGCTGCGGGAAGCAAGGCGGAAGGAAACATTTCATACAATTACCGATTTCACATTGTCACACGTTTTAAGTCGTAACTCCAAATAACCAATGTAAATTGTTCTTAAAGTTTGCAGTGAAATTCGTCGGATAAGCGAAAAGGATGTGTTCCCTAAGCGGTCCTCAGATAATGTTACGCGGTCATATTTTCGACACTATTGCACAGAATCTTTGTCGCACTGCTGATTTCCAAACCTTCGAAAAACTCTGTGAGTCTACCAATTTTATTATCATGTAATTCTAAAGGATTAATCTCCGACTTTCATCTAAATCGAAAGAGAAATTAGTGTTGGTTAGCGGCGTACAGTTGCGATATATTTATATATCAGTATAACGCTTCTTGATCATGATCGGATCACACAACTTTGCCGGTTATGTTATAAATACTGTGGGATTGGAAGATATAGGTTGTCGGTAGTATTTCTACAAATTGCTGGTTAGCTTTAAGCAGAAAATTTATGAAAATAGCGTTCGAAAGTCTGCGGAACAAATTCCAGTGAGAGTTCTTCAATGGTTCTCACATATTCAGTTCACTTGTTTCGGTTCGACATAATCAACCATCGTTTAAGTCTTTATTGCACCATTAGCCGATCATCGTCAGTAAATTGTACAGTATATCTTTCTTTAAATCTGGAATATTGCTGCGACAGCCAATAGCACCTCTGGAAGGCGTTTCTGCGCACTTTTCGAATGTGTATTGCACCATCCTGAAGGAAATGAGAGGACGTGAGATATCCAACCTTCCTGGGTAGACGTCACAAGAGCCGCTGGACCCATTCTCCTCAAACTCGGTCGTGAAACAAAATGGCGGTGTTTTGGAGCTATTTTCGAGATTTCGTTGGGGCACAGAAAATCGAGGATTTAATGGAGTCCAAAAAATTTTTCGCAGAACTATTTCAAATAACAAGTAGATTCATTTTAGCGAAAAAAAATTTTTGGGGTTAGGTGCACTTTAACTTTCTGCAATACTACCAAATCACCTCAGCTATTCCCGCTTATCTCAAAAGTTACGGATCTGTTCATATGGACCTTGGGGATCTGAATTCAATTTGCGAAAACTTCGATTTCCAACTATCTAAAGATATCACTCTCAATTTAAAGAAAACTTCCTGCCAGCAGTTTTACAAACTCTTTGTAGAGGAAATCAAAACAGAACCTACTGCGATTAAATCTTGGCGGAAAAATTGTCCTGAAGTTGCTGACAATTGGGTGAACTGTATCCAAAACAATTATAAAATCACTCGGGATAATAAGTTAAGACAATTCTATTTCAAGTTGTTGCACAGAATACTAGTCGCTAATAAAGAACTTAATCGATTTGGAATAACTGACTGTGTCAAATATGTTCTGTGCGGTGAAAATGACTCTATTGAACATACATTCTTTGATTGTCAATCTCTCTTGAAATTATGTGACGAGTCTCTTCAATGGTTCAATAGTTTGCACCAAATCAATGTTGCTATTCCGAGAATTTTTTCTTTACCTGCCAATGCTCGAACGGTTACTACTAGTTTTAACATCTCTACAGCGGCCACCCCGCCATAATGGCAACGACCACTAAAACGTGGCCCGACTGCCAAAATAACCTCTCGACATTGTCAGTTAAACAATGACTGTCGAACAGTGTATACAAAAGGTAACCAAACGTGATCGATACCGCACGTTGTTGGTCTCTGTTTCTGTTTAAGTTCCATTTTATCGATATATTTTGATTGTGTTAAGGCTGCGAAATATGAGATACAAAAGCCCTCAACTTGTCGCGCAACATGAGCAAATCTGTTGCGTGACAAGTCGTGAGTTTGATGAAAAACGAGCAACGAAGCCAAAATTTGTTGCTCAAAGTACACCCGCGCTCTACTTTTCGCAACAACTTTCTTCAACCCGTAACAAATGTTTTTGTTGCGCGACAAGTTGATCACCAAGGTGAAAAACGTGAAACATCGACCCAAAACTTGCAACGAAACAATGTTGCGTGACAAGTTGAGGGTTTTCGTATCTCGTATTTCGCCGCGTTATTACGAACAGTTTATATGCTAAAATGAGTATTTTTAAGAAAGGAAATGTTGCACCCCAAAAAGGACAGGTGTCATGTTACACTCCAACCTCCCCATAACGGCCACCTCTCTACAACAGCCACTTTCCACTGTTCCAAAGGTGGCCGTTGTTCTGCAAGGCTGTTGTCTAAGGAAATTTTTAAAGTGCAACTAACCCCCAAAATTTTATTTCGCTTATTTGAATCTCCTCATTTTTCTGATCACCACTGCGAAAAATTATCGTTGTAGCTATTTTCGTTAATTTCCTATGTATTTTTGAAGTCCGTAAAATTAGCCCTTTCCGTGGCCATGACCGAGCAATAGCGAACAATGGTGCGAGTTGGCTTGTGACATCATCGAAGGAGCTAATGTTTTGCTTCTAAGAAGAATGTATGCGAATATGCATTAGTGTGATTCAAAATCATTGCACAATACAAGGAAAATGTGATTTTGGAGGAATTCGCAATACAGCATGCTTAGGAAAGAGCAATCCTCTTCATTCAATACCTATATCCGAATGACACCCGTCCAGAAGTGAGAAAAAGCCGAAAGCAGTGTGCAGACTTGTTCGAAGTCGGACATCGAGCAGTTCTTCGATCTCAGGTTCACCGCTTCTGTAAAAACCTAGGATTTTCATGGCCTGTACATTCTTCCCTAGCTTCTAGTGCGAAGCTCGATATACTCAAGGTAGATAAGACATGAATGGTTGAAATAAGCTGGTAGTCATCTGACTATTCAATTCAAACGAGCCCCAGATGTCCCAGACCAAAATAAGACCAAATAATGGAAACCACTGTAGGTGAGATAATTATACGGCAAATTATACCCATCGAGTTTTCTTCGTCCTCGAAATAGAGAGCTTTCTAAACGAATAATCAACCTCACGTACGTCCTACAGCGGGGCGATTGAGATAAGTGAGGTTTCGAACTGAAGAACTAGCTATGTATTTGTGGATTTCATGTACAACCACACGCACGAGGGCCAACGATCGGCGCTTGAGTTTCTCGTCTGCATACACAATAGGCCCTTTGCAGCTGGGGTCACGCGACCAAACTTTTCCGAGAAAATTTTTGTATTATGGACTATAGCTTAAAGAATGCCAGAAATGGAAAGAGCACATCGAAAATACCAAAATGGCTAAGTTTGAGGCCCCTGGAATTAAAGAGTAAGTTTATACTACTGTTTGAATTTTCGGAAAATTTAGAGGATTTGTATGTAAAATGTTGCTGGAGAGCAAGGTCTTGCTCTCCAGCAACTTGTTCCATACAAATCTTGTTATTCTTTTAAAATTTCGGACCGTCATAAAATCTCCTTCTTTAATGATGGAGGCCTCAAACTTGGCCATTTTGATATTTTCAACATGCTTTTTCCATTTCTGGCATTCGTTAAGTTATAGCCCATAATTTTAAGAAAAATAGGTGACGTGATGGCTTAGCTGAAAGGAAGCTAAAGGAGACCGGGAAGGAGAAGGTTTTTGACGGAATCGCAACACTTAGGTTATTAGCGTACATAAAAATGACTTTTAAAACAAAAGAACAGTGAAGGAGAAATGTATTCATTTAACTGATACCATACTGAACCTTTTGTCAAGATCTTGTCGAAGGATTTTTAATTACTAGGCTTACTAGTACGAAAAGTGCAAATTTGTGAAACTCGCAATAAACGTTTATGTTCGCACACACTAATTGACTTTGTTTACATACGGTCGGTCGGCAATAACAAAGTAAAAAGACGAATTTTTCCGCGTTTTTGAATAATTAGTAGAAAAATATGCTCTCGTCGTTATGAACTATCAAGGGTTCGGTAAGAGTACTTAAAGAAGTGTTGTATGTAGATTAGTAGATAAGCCAAATGGGCCGGCAAATTGTCGATCGTGACTTGCAGTGTGGTGGGCTCGACTGGCGATCCGCCTTTCGAAATCGAAAAAATATATTTACATCGTAGCCGTGCCAATCGTAGCTAGACTCCGAATCGTATTGCTAGATGCCACAGTTCTTTCACTTAAAAGTCTTGGCCATTTTTGATAAAATATGAAGCACAAATACCCCAAATATGTTTTCACAGCGCTCGAAACCCAGTGAAACGTCTCTTGGGTGTTTTGACCCATGTCCTTCGATGACGTCCCAAGAAGCCCGACCCAGATCCCACTATGCTCGGTAACTGAAATGGAACGTCAATAACTATTGAACTTATCAGAAACAAAAAAAGCATTCCAGCAAATGCATGGTGGGCAGATCTTAAAACAAAACTGATTTAAGCTGTAAACGACCAGAGTGTGAAACAACTGAAGCAAGACACTTTCTCATACTGTAAGGAGTCACAACACGAAAACATTGTTTAAAAGCAATATTTTGTGGTCATTACGCGAACAGTTGCTTCTTTAACAGTGTAGCCCGTCCTTTAAATGTTGAACGTCTTCTGCACTGAGTGTGTGGTTCAGACCAAGGTGGACTGCCTTGGCATCAGAGGTGGGATTTCCGCCTTGTATGGAATTAAAGGGGTAGTATCACGAGAGGTCTTTTAGGTTTTTTGTGCAAACTATGCTAGAATTATAAAGGTGCACTCACTGATCAACAAAATAACCTTAAAACGACAAAACAGGCATAAATTCAATCTCTAAGAGATCAATGATTTTTAGTGATTTTCCTCCAAGTAACATTGTCAAACTTGAAAACGTCAGCGCGACGTTTTCAAGTTTTAGACCACTTCTTTCCTACTCGTCCGTAGCCACAACAGTTGTAAACAGCTTTCGTGACTAGTACGGTGCATTTTAGCAAGGTTAGGCAACTACTAGTGGATTTCCAATTAACACCAACACCTTCATTTGGATTTTCAAGTAGCACTAAATCTTGGTGAGACTACCCCTTTAAGGAAGACATGGTAATGTTTATTTTCGAATGTTTTTTTCCAATGTTGGAGGGAATGAATCCAAACAAAGTCGTGTTCCTTGAGCCTGATACAGAGCGTTTCATCCAGGCGATTACGTGTGTGTTCATCCGGACCAGCCTTCAATTCCTTCCAACATCCTGCACACTCCCTGATTTTGCCTGTAATATTGATTAACTCGAAGGGCACTGTAGTAGTTGACGATACCGTAGGCTTCACGACCTTTATGGATCGTGATGCGAAGAGGATTACTTGAGGCTTCTGCTGTGTATTGTCCACTACTGTCACTTGAAAGAACATCTGCGATAATTCCCTTTGGAGGTGGCTCTGTGTTCGTCACAGATGTCTTTGGATCAGGAGATTTACGTCGGGATCTTGATGCAGCAGGTCGTTTCTTACCAGCACTTGCAATGACGCCAAATGTTGTTAATGCAGTGAGATTTGGTGACCGTTTGTTCCTAACAACCTTGAACTTGGAAAGGAATTCTTGAAGCTGGTTTTTGTAGAAGGCTACTGCAATTACATGCGAACACAGGTTTCTCGTCTTGTACCCAAGACACTCTATCACAAGCAAACATCTCAGAGGCTAACTTCTTCACAGTGTGAGGATTGCTGGAAGATGTGCTTTTAACAAAATGGCTCTGAGAATCAAAACCATCTCTTGATTCGTCGTCGACGAGTTGTGTTGCTTTTGCTGATAGGGCTTGTATGTCTTTTCCAGTGAAATCTCTTTCGCTTGCATACTGTGTCCAATGTCACGAGCTATTCAAACATCGGATTCAATGCTACCACAGTCAGTTCCACTGGCGTCTTCAAGGTCTTCAACATCAAACAGCGTTCGAGGAACTGGTTGATTACTGTGGCTCATTGTGTGTGTCACAACATAAGTTGAAGGAACCTGATCGTCTGCAAGGATATCAACATCACTGTATACTTCGAGATCCTCCAGCTTCTCCAACCCTAAAGATCGAGAGGGAGCATGCCGATACTAATACACTTCTTTGTACTTAACTGGATCAACACTCGGCTTGTCTGCAAAGGCACATTTTCCAGGGTTGCCATCGAAAACGTCTGACTGAGACTGGACATATTCAACGTATTCAAGTCGAACCACGTAGGGACTGTGAATACCAAGGAATGCTCTTTTCACATCATTTCTTTGCTTGCTTACAAGATCCTTTACATCATCGATTGAAAGTCCTGCCACCCCTTTAGTAAGGCATTACCGGACTCCGGGACGTTATTAGTTTGAGCTTCGTCTTCAAAACCCGCATCTCTGGACACCTTTGCTGTCACATGATGCCAGATATTTGATGATTTGTAAACACGATAATAATCTGCAAATGTTGGTGGTTTGGCAGTTTCGGCCAACTCCAAGGCATCCCACTCTGAAATCAACCTCTCAAGCCTGTCTTGGTAAGCTTCCCCTGGGTCTGCTAAGATCAGTCCACCACTTCCAAAGACGTCACCAACAATAACGTCGGTAAGAGTAAGTAGCTCCATTTCAACTCGGGTTGATGAGGCTGATTCGGCCCCTAACAATACAGTCATTCTAATATGCCGAGAAAAATATATAAAAAATATCAAAAAAAACATACATGATCAATTAATGACTAACATTCTAACTATATCAATAAATAAACAATTTATTGATATAGTTAGAATGGGATTGTGAAAGGCGTAACTTCCGACACTTCTCCTTAATGTTCCTTTGTACATGGGTCTTACACAGGAATGACAAGGACCTTTCGAACTCCTATGCAAGAGCTTGCCCAAGGGGCACCTCTGAATCAGTAGAATATCCTTGAAGATGGACCTTGAGGCCAGGAACTTGGGCCGTCAGTTTGTGGAACAGTATGAGGTATGTCAACATATACTTTAACAGAGAAAGCATCATGGGGCCTATCATAAGAGGGCACGTAGGAGGATCTGAAGGTTTGGTAAACACTGTGGTGTTTTTGTACGTCGTCGTGAGAACAAAAAAGGCCCAAGTTGGAATGTGACGTCCACACAGAGTACGGACTTGTGACCGGGAACGTCATTGCAACAAAAGTTCACCAGATTGTCCACTTGATCATTTGTGAACAAAACCACCTTAAGGGAGTCATCATCAAGACCGTAGCATCTTACAAACTTCTCAGTACCACGTTCTGATTCCGTCTTCATTTTCTGTGTGATGTAAAGAATTGGGTCGAGAACTTTTTCATTTGAGGTGTTCTTGAAATAGCTGGCCTGCCTTTCCCCACGAGGTAGAGCTCCCTTGGAATTACAAAACTCTAGCTCCCCCACGGCCTCCTCAACATCATGAACCGCCCTTTTCAAACCACTGTACTGCTTCGCTGCAGTGTCCTTTAGCTTGTAAATGGTACTTCTGTAGGTCTCAAGTAAGGAATTGAACATTTGCTGGAGTTGCCATGCGGTTTAACATTGATAGGATGCTCTTTGGTACCTTCAAAATGATATTTTACAAACACAAGGTTGTGATGGTGACCATCAGGATGGATAATATTGATGACAGTCTAACAAAGACTTCTATCGCTTTTGTTGATGTTAGGTCTGCGGCAAACTTCATAAGAGCCATACAATTTGTCTTCGACTTTCGTCACATCACACACTTCTCCATTAGTCGTAAACTTGACAAGGTACCATTTTGCTCTGGTTTTTGTTTGCTCCCATGCATCAAGGTCATCTGACAACAGATCTTCTGGATCACCCAAGGAATGGAGATCCACAATAAAGGTAACGTTGTTTTGGATGCCCACTGGATTGCTTGACGAAATAATCGACCTATGTGTCTTCGAGGCATTGAGCAGAAGCTTCAGAACTTCATCATTCTCGGCACTTTTAATCACATGAGATGGCACAAAGGGAAGTTCACCACTAAATTTTCTCCGATCCTTATTGGTTGGAATTGATCACGTGACGCGATAGTGTTCATCCGCGGAGAGACACTATCAGCCCATAGTGCCCGTCCGCAGAAAATACGTGGATGGATAGTATTCGTCCGTGAAATTATTTCTGTAAACAAGCGAGCTTCTAGAAAGTAAACAATTGAAATTGTATTCAAAGGGTTTTTGTTTGTTTTTTTCTTTCAAATTTTACATTTGGCTTTCAGGCCTTTCATGTAAAAAAGTTGAAAAATTCAATATGATTTTTGAACTGGCGCACGGAAGAAAATTTAGTGGTGAACAATAAAGACAATAGAGTGTTTATGTCTCGGAACTATCGGTCTGATAGTTGCCCCTTGGAAATTTGATGTTCTTAAAACTAGCATATTTGATCAGTTTAAGAACATCAAATTTCCGCGGGGCAACTATCAACCGATAGTTCCTCGACAGAAACACTCTATTGTTTATACAGAAATCTCCAGCTTAAAATCTAATTCTTTCTCTCCAAGAGCGTAGCATTGCGTGACAAAGAGAGGGCCAGAACTGGACTATGATTAGGATTGGCAATATCTCTTGACTCGATGGGCTATTTTCTGATAGAAAATGTCAGATTGCTTGCCTCGATTTTCCCCCCAAGATCGGCCATCATTGTTGCCTGCCTTTCTCCCAGGGGTTTCTGCGCCCCGAGCCCAAGATGGCATCTTGTGTTGGGCACGAGCGCCTAATTAAACATTAAACCGCCAATGACGGAGAGAACACCCTGGGGACGAGTTTGATCCCTTGCTTGATTCCCGTGCGTGTAAGTAGTTATTATTTTCTTTATAATTGGTAAAATTACAAAATTTGGGCTGGGCGCATAGGGTGGGCCATGGCCTAGCCCAGGTTTTGTACACTCCCATACCGAGGTTACAATGCATTACAGGGCGATTTTCAAATATGGCTGTTTTCGTCTGTTTTGTGAGCGGAGAGAGACTTTGTTACCGTGTTTTGGCCCATGTTTCTCGTGATAAAAGCAAAACAGGACCAGAGTAGCTGTTGTTTTCCGTTTAATTTATTGTGTGAACGATGTTATAACCAATTTTATGAGAAACATCCCAGCCGGTCAGAATGTGTGTTTTTCAGGACTAGCCAGTGAAAACCCTTGAATTTACAGAACAAATGTATGATGATCGGCGATGATCAATGGCAGGCTTCTTACTGGGAATTTTTATGTTGGTGGAACAAAGTTACAATTAGGAATTACTAATTCCTGGTTACAAAAGATTGAAGTCATGGTACAGATTAGATGGGAAAGAACACTTCATGTTTAGGCCCGCACTCATAACTTAGGGGCTTCAGACAGGTTCGACTTTTGTGTTTTTATATGCCCGTGTATTCATGGTTGTATCAACAGAAACGCGAATTTGTGTAGTGCAAATCATCGGAGTTATCTACACAAAGCTGTGAAATTATAGCCTGGAAGAAACTTCAGGCTTGTGACATAATCAGTTCCCAATAGGCTTGGTGATCAATCATGTCGTAACATCTTTCTCCGCAGTTCAAAGATATGTGATCTGTCATATATTCACTTGCAATAAAGTTTTAATTAACTTATTTTTTTAACTTTCAATACAGTACTAACACTACGTCCAACGCTTACAGAAATTACGATACTAAGTTACAATACTTACATTACAATGCTACCCCTACAAGTTAATATATGAAAGATCATATATTTGGACTGCGGAGAAAGATATGAAGACATGACTGATCAATCAATCATGTCTTCATATCTTTCCCCACAGTTCAAATATATGATCTTATATTCACTTGTATCTTCACCAACTACGGGTATAATACGGACTCACAACGTGACCAGCTCCCAGTTGGCTTGATAGCTCAGGTGGTAGAGCACTGCACGGTATCGCAGAGGTCATGGATTCGAATCCCGTTCAAGCCTTCAAGTTTTTTTCAGGTTTAAAAAATGAGATACTCAAACCTCGTACACTCAAAGATAACATTTTGAAGTCACAAGAACCCTTCTTAAATCATCAGTAACGATCTGAGAGCAGAGAGTGGGTGGGTCGTCAGCTTTTGAGCCCTTGGTAAGGGGTGGGTCGTTCAATTTTCAGCTACCCATGGGGGTGGGTCATCCTGTTTTTTAACAGGAATTGGCACACATTTGACACAATCGACAACAGGGGCAACTCCTTCCAGTTCCAAAGGACGAACACTTTTCGAGCCGTGGTTGATAAAGTACGCTTGGCTGGTGTATGACAGAGATGTCAATCTCATGTATTGTAAAATCTGTACGAAAGCTAAGAAGTCTAACGGATTGAGCAAGGAGACTCAGGGCAGAAATTTTCAAAATACTGCGCTCTGTCGACATGCTGGTCTTCAAGAACACTACCACCAAATGGCCAACTTGGGTCTACATGCTATTTGTCCCCAAGGGTACGGGACACATGTTCATAGATCTGAGACTCGTAGTTTCAGGTTGCAGACATGACTTCAAGTTGCAAGAGTAATATTTTTCAGATGATTTAGAGTATTATTGTTAACAAATAAATCTAAAACGTAAATACCACAACAATTTCATACACAAAATGTGATTTTCAACCTTCACTGAGGGGTGGGTCACTCAGTTTTGTGCCAGATGGGGCACAAAACACATGGTGGGTAATGTGGTTTCTAACCACCACATTTTCAAATGCCTACCCCTTCCCCCCCCCCCCCCCCCCCCACCTCGTACTTTTTGACCAGTCCCTAAAGATGAGTGGAAGTTTAGGCATTTTGTCTTTCACATTGTTCCAAATTTTATTTATCGTTAGTTATGATCGTGATTGTGGTTGCCTCATTATTTTGCGATGGAAAACCGTTTTGTGCCAATGTAGTTCAATTGAGTGTCGAAAGTAATCAGACAATGATTTAGGTTTTTGGTTTTGGTTTTACTACGGTTACAGATTGGCTGAGTAATCGAATTGTTAAGTAATTGGCTTGGTTTTGGTTTTACGACACTCAGTTGAAAAACCACTCTATGAAGTTGTGTAATTATCATTATTATGAAACGTAAAGGTGTCTGTGAAGAGAATAAGAGACCTTTGCAAATACAAAGTTGCACCATGCAAGACTGGAATTAATGGATGGAAAGCAGACTTTACCTCAGAGTGAACCTTGTACTTTTCATCTTCTTTTTAGAGGGGTTGATTGTGATCATGAAACAAAGTGTCAGTAATTTGCACTGGATTACTACACACACTGAACATGACTTTTGGGTACTTCCTCTAGGCTGAAAGACAGGAGTGGATTGCAACACTAAAGGGTGTTTCCCTGAGTTCAGATGCCTTCTTTCCATTCAGGGACAACATTGACAGATCCCATCTCGTATGTATAATTCTGTGATATGTTTGTTATATACTGGACATTGTTGAATGATAACATCTCCACATTTCAGCTAAATGTTCTAGATCTAAATCTTTACTATGCAGAAACTCCCAAACGGGATATATGTGGACAGGGACACGGTAGGTAAAGCCTACTAAAAAGCAAGAGGTCCACAGAACCAGAGCTTGTCCAAGGTTACAAAGCATGGAGTATTAATGCATCCATACCCAGCTAGTACATCAAGAGCTAATGCGTTTTCTCCTAGAGTTCCCAACATTTTGTCACTCCCCATAAAACAATGCAATAAGGCGATAGACGTTAAATTAATACCCTAGAATTCCGAAAGTAATGGCCCCCGTTACTATCGGATTTAGTATGCGAAAGGGACACTACTTTTGGGTAGCCGCCCAGGGGTAGCCATTACTTTCAGATGCTTAAAAAACGTTTGTATAGTAATTTACCGCCGTTTCAGACAATGTGGACACGTCCCCGGACGTGTAAACTGAAATTACAAGATCCGTTTATGTATGTTTCTAACTACCCACATAAACAAATCAGACTGTATAGCCGAAAACGGCCCCAAATGTTGGTAGTGTAGGGCAAAAGTATAAATGTTCGCTTTATGTCGTAATGTAATTTATAATTAGTAATCATTTGACTCTCCCGCCAAACAGATACAACTTACTTTTAAATCGTAGTTTCAAGGAAGATTCAGTTAAGTTCGAGATAAAATCTGAAGTAACTCTTCAAGTTGGTTAGTCCTGCAGTCAGGCTGTTCCCAGATCCATGTTGCGCTCGAGATCAGAGGGTTTCTTTTGAAGTGACTTCTTCAAAGGGCCAGTACTTTTGGGGGACTGTTACTTTCGGGGGAACCGTTACTTTCGGGATTCAGTAGGAGGGTAAAAAATCAATGTTACTTTTAGGGAGCCTTTTATTTCGGGGGGTGGGGAGGCGGTGTTACTTTCGAAACTTTGCGCCAGGTATGGCCTTTAAAAACAGTCGAGTCTGGTTAATAGGTCCACTGATTGGTGGTAAACTTGGCAGCTATTTTGATAAAGTGGCCATATTAACAGGTTTAGTTCAAGTCCTGCTTGTTTCGATCCTTGCAATTGATGTTCTGAGCCATGAAACCATTTCTTTAAATTATGAATAACATGTTAATTTTATTATGTTATCCTTTCAAGAGAGGATATCCTCTCTTGATCCTTTTGATGGTCTTTCAGATCCACAAAACTTGTATTTGGGAGCCAAAAAGCTTAAACTGAGGTGATTTATTTTGAGCTCTTACCTACCTGTTTTTCTCTCTAACAAGTGATAGTGCAGAAGGAGTGAGTTATAGCAGTTAGTTCGGGAAGAAATAATTCACTCGCTCGGTCAGTCAGTCGTGCGCGGTCAGCGTGTTGTAACTCCGTTCACCCGGGTATTCGGCGAGACGGCAGGAGTGACATTTGCCCGACCATTGTGAACAAAATGGCTGCCAAAGCGATGAACTGATCTTTTCCGTTTGGAGTGGAACAACTGCTCTTAAATTAAGGACTATTTGATAAACAACAAAGGTTGGTGTATAATTCGATCCATCGATAGCTTTGACAGCTTTAAAGGTGATTTCTCAGTATTGCGCATCTTTACTGCACAGAATATCACGCTCAATTAGTCCAATAGACCAATTTCGATATATTAAAATACAGCTTAAAACAAGTACGAGGCTCTGGGGAATAACTACAGAGTTCCTGGGGTTTATTTCCCAGAGCCATGTGTTGAGGTCTATTGTGTTCGGCTGAATTTTGACATATCGAAATTGGTCTATTAGCGCGTGCGCATAAACAAACTGGTAGCTTTTTCTAAACGGCTTGGCTTGCGAGAGACAAATTGTCGTTTTCTCGGAAACAATTACAGGGACCCAACGATTTTTTCTTTTAGTTTGATAGCATCGATCACTTTCTCTCTATGCAGTAAATGTAGACCAATTTCTATTGCAGAGTAAAAAATTATAGCTGAAAATGAGCGTGGCATTAGTTAAAGATAATGTGTGGCCTCAAGAACACTGCATGCTTGGAACATATTGAATCCCTGTCGGCTAAATATGGGTGCTTTCATCGTGAAACGTACATTAAATTGCTCCTTGACATTTATGCAATACATCCATTGTTGTATTTGTCGCTTAACTTTCTTCCTATTTTACTGCTCTCGCATAGCGTAAAGTGAGTGGTTCAAATAAGACACTTTTGAAAGCTGATAAATTAAGGAATTATGGGGTTTATTGAAAGTCGTCCTGCTCCTAAACGAATACCAGGACCCCCCTTTTTAACGAGTGATAGCTAGCGTAGCGTAGCTAGAATGAGTTATAGCAGTTAGGGTAGGTTAGGGTTGGTAGGTTGCCTTTAGTTGGGGAAGAAATAATTCACTCGCTCGATCAGTCAGTCAGTCAGTCAGTCGATAGAGTGCTTTCACATGACGTCTTGTCAGCCATATTGGTGTTCCAAAACAATGAATGTAAGCACTTTCTTTTGTTCCAATAAATTTGCATGGCTGCTGGCCACGTAAGTGAAATCACTCTATAGGTCGTAAACAATTTTTGGTGGTAATTCCACTGACCAGGGTATTTTGCGAGAGGGCCAACCATGGTGAAGAGCATGGCTACCAAAGCGATAAACTGACCTTTTGCGTTTGGAGTCGAACAAGTGCTCCCAAATTAAAGACTATTTGGTATGCAACAAAGGTGGTGGTATAATTTCAATCCATTGATAGCTTTGACAGCAGCTTATAACCAAAACTTTTCCATCGCGTAGAATGCCTATTGTTCTCGGGACATTTACTTGCAGTCGAATAAAAATTATAGGTCTGTAATATTAGCAGCGAAGCGTAAACAGGGACGCTCTGATTGGTCAAAGATCACGTACGCTTTCCTCCGAAGGGAATACTGCCTTAGCTCATTAACTTGTCAAGGCGGGGCTAAGAAACAAAGGCCTCGAAAGTTGTTCTTTATTCTATTGTTTCCGATATCGCGTATTTCAAGCTGGCTATTTCAAGCGTTGGACTTGTAATGGATATTTGCATCCGATTTTTACCATAGGCCATTACATGTATCCGGGTTCTTCGTACCAACGTCTTTTCGTACCACCCATTTTCGTACCACCTACATACACGTTCGTACATGTTCGTACCACATAAACATACATTCCAAATAGCACAGATTTAGACTATCTGATAGTCTAAATGAGATTTTAGATGTATAGCATGGTTTTGGTGTGATTTCTTTACGTAAAGGATATCACAGAAGAAGTTCCGGAGAATAATTATCCACGGAGTAACACTCTTATCTTCACGCGAGCGAATTATTCTGTGACAAAAACTTCGGAGATTGTTGTCACACAATAACTCGTTCGCCTCTTCGAAATTTTTCAGTAATTGGCGATGTTTCCCTTACTTTATTCGCCTTGAAATCCCCTAAAACTTTGCAAGGAATAAAAAGAATTGTTTCTTTGCTAAAGATCTGGTCTTGAAAGCCGAGCTTCTCAAAAATATCTGACTGATGACACCAGTCTTCACGCTGTTGTTGTCACATAATAACTCGCTGGCCTCTTTGAAGTTTTTCAGTAATTGGCGATGTTTACCTTACTTTATTCGCCTTGAAATCCCCTAAAACTTTGCAAGGAATAAAAAAAATTGTTTCTTTGCTAAAGATCTGGTCTTGAAAGCCGAGTTTCTCAAAAAAATCTGACCGATTGACACGAGTCTTCACGCTGTTGTTGACAATAACTTGCTCGCCTCTTTGAAGTTTTTTTAAAGTAATTGGCGATGTTTACCTTACTTTATTCGCCTTGAAATCCCCTAAAACTTTGCTAGGAATAAAAATAATTGTTTCTTTGCTAAAGATCTGGGCTTGAAAGCCGAGTTTCTCAAAAAAATCTGACCGATTGACACGAGTCTTCGCGCTGTTGTTGTCACACAATAACTCGCTGGCCTCTTTGAAGTTTTTCAGTAATTGGCGATGCTTACCTTACTTTATTCGCCTTGAAATCCCCTAAAACTTTGCTAGGAATAAAAATAATTGTTTCTTTGCTAAAGATCTGGTCTTGAAAGCCGAGTTTCTCAAAAAAATCTGACCGATTGACACGAGTCTTCGCGCTGTTGTTGTCACACAATAACTCGCTGGCCTCTTTGAAGTTTTTCAGTAATTGGCGATGCTTACCTTACTTTATTCGCCTTGAAATCCCCTAAAACTTTGCTAGGAATAAAAATAATTGTTTCTTTGCTAAAGATCTGGTCTTGAAAGCCGAGTTTCTCAAAAAAATCTGACCGATTGACACGAGTCTTCGCGCTGTTGTTGTCACACAATAACTCGCTGGCCTCTTTGAAGTTTTTTTAAAGTAATTGGCGATGTTTACTTTACTTTATTCGCCTTGAAATCCCCTAAAACTTTGATAGGAATAAAAATAATTGGTTCTTTCGTTTAAGCAAAACAACTGCGCGCTGGTCGGTTCCCGTGCTGTTCTCTTTGTCTGCGTATCACAAGCTTTTCGTTCGCCTTTCTTCCTTGAAGAGAAGACGTCTGCTACGCAGGATTACAAAAAATATTGTCTTACGCTATACATTGTCTACCTCTGTCCTCGCGCTTTATATGCCTTTGCATTTCTTTAGTAGGCCAAAGGTAAAATTCTATTTTAATTCTCCTCGTCTTTGCCGCATCTTATTGTAGAGATCGGCCGCCTTTTCCTCCACCGTCTCGCGAAGGTTGCTATTCTCTTCTATGAGGTGAGCCAAGACGTCTTTTGGTGATTCCGCGATCTCCTCCGGTTTCACTCCCAGCTTAATCCACGTCTCCGCTCGCATCTCTTTCCGTTTCGTCGTGCTTTTGACGTGTTGCGTCTTTCTCCAAAACCGCCTGATGCTTTCGGCCAACGCTTTTCCTACGCGCTCTCCAGCAGATTCTGTCAATCGATAGCCAAGAGGCAGAATACTTAATTGCAGAAGCGCAAACACTGTGTTCGGCTGTCCACAAACTTCTCTCCATCTCCAAAGAGCTTCGCCATTCAGTTGAAATTGAAATATGCCATTGCTTTCATTGACGAACGGAGGTACTATGTTGATCAGCAGGGGATGGATCGGGGTTTCGAAGAGCTCTGAAAAGAGCTCCCGATCACTTACGATTTCGCTTTCCATGTTCATTGAGCAACAGGTTTTCGAATGAATCAGCTGCGCCGACAGCATACTTTTGAAATTCGCGGTAATGAATATTTCAGTTACAGTCAAGTGGTTTTCTTGAATGGGTATTGTTTAGTTTTGACAGCCATTGTTATACAGACGTGTGCTTAAGACAAAAGCTCTTCCATCGAAGACGCGCCATTTTCAAATGCAACTCCAACAAGAAGTTTTCAAACTCAAAAAGCTACAGGTTCCTGTGGACCGATTTTCAAATTTGAAACGGGTTTTGTTTCAGTAAAAAGCCATCTTTCATTTGCCGTGCGTGAAAATTAGGAAGGCCGGTTTAGATGGTCTGAAAATTGCTTCTGAAAACGGTCCCCATACAAAAAATGGCCAATTTTTGCCCATTTTCAACAGCAAAAAGCTACTCCTTATACCTCATATATCAACTTACTTAACGGCTTAAATTGAAGATTTAACCTTCTTCTTCAAAAAGCCGCGCGTGAAAGTTGAAGTTTTAACTCCTGGAAACCAGAACAGTAAGTTTTATCAACGCTATTGGGCCAATTTGGACCCTTTCTTCTCTTAATCAGGGCATTTCACGACACGCAAACATTCAAATTTGCCGCTTCGCCGGTCATGAATAATTAATAATGTCCAGGCATTCTACCCGATGCCAAAAATCACGTGCGAGGGTTTCACTTGAGAAGTTTTCTTCTTCCACGAAGAATTATTTCAAACTTCCATATCGTCTCATTTTTTTATATATAATTACTTTACTTTTATTGCTTGAACAATTTTGTTTTCCTTTATAAGCGCAAATCATCCCTTTGTAGCTCGGAGAGAAATAAGGCTGCCTACTCCAGGATTCGAACCGCCGACCCTTCAATACAACTTCCGATTCCCTGAACCTTACCACTGCACCACCTTGTAATAATAAATTAGATATGTGGGAATACAGCTATAAAATTCGTCACAGTTTGGTCAAAACTGCCGCTTGATTGATGATTACCCCGGGCTTCAATGATTTGCACAGTGAGCTATTACGAACTTAAAATGGTTGTTGTTTTCTGCGGGAAATCACTCAATAT
Source organism: Orbicella faveolata (assembly GCF_042242905.1). Classification (NCBI taxonomy): domain Eukaryota; kingdom Metazoa; phylum Cnidaria; class Anthozoa; order Scleractinia; family Merulinidae; genus Orbicella; species Orbicella faveolata. Next base: position 18,647,573 of record NW_028301540.1, read on the forward strand.
GCTCACTAAATGACTTGTTTTACTGGCCATGTCATCTATTCATGGATATTCTGGATGCTGGACGGGTTTTTCATTCTCACTCTCCTCTAAGGTAAGGAGATTGCTGGGCACGTACTACTGCTTGTAAAAGTCATCTGACTTCAAAGTGCATGGTTTGTTCCAAAACCTTAGCGATTCACCATTTTGTCATTTTGGAGCCTGCTCTTGTGTGAGTAATTTCTGTCCCCTGATTCTCCTGATTCAAAGGAGTTTTTTAGTACAATGAGGGAATGGAGATGTTTGTAATAACTCAAGTCCAAGGACAGACACATCGATAACAGTAGAGCCCTAGACTCGATAGGGTAATTCTAAAGGAAAGGAGACGTACAACAAGTGTGGATTTGGTCTCATGTGAAAGAATTAAGTTGATTATAGATATTTATCTGTAAAGTACTGTGTACATAACCCATTCGGTTTTTCGTTAGAACTCATTACAGTCGTAATGATCAAAACAGCTCAAGTGTTCCTCCTAAATAAACTTGAAGATTATCTGTAAATTAATGATTGCTGTTAAATTTATGCTTTGTCGCCCAACCGTGACAAACTCCTTAAAATCTTTTTGACCACCCTTGTAACAACATGACCGTTTCAAATATCATGAGTTAGCTAAAAAAGCCTTTTGATTTATTTCAAAATTTAACTTTTCTTTATATAAGCAGGCAACAGGTAAAGTTTGAAAAAATATATATTGTGAGTTCTATTGCGATGAAATTACCTTAACGAAGTTTTATCAAAAATCACGTGCAAGGGTTTTTAAGTGTTTCTCCTCTAATAATTATTTCAAATCTCCATACTGTCTCTCTCGGAAAGTGCGCATTATATAATAGTTTTTAATCAGGTAATTGTAATCTCTTGATTTTCTGATGTTACGGTTGCATTTAGTTTGTTGGGACTTCAGTCTTTACGATTCTTTATCAAAACAGATTGTCACACGAGGTTAGAATTCCATCTCAGTAATGTTCACGCGGCTCTTTGTCAAAGCCGAAATCTTTAATCTGTTGCTACTTCACGTATTGATATGTATGCTGCTGAATGATAGTGATACCAGAGGAATAGAAAACCAGTCAGCGCAAATCAGTTGCGAGTGATTCGTTCACTTGCTCCCATTAACGCAAGTACGCTAGTAGCGTGATGCTTGTAGTATACCTCATGCTTTTAATGAAATGTTAAGTACTCGGAATACAAGCGTTACTTTTCCGGTATCATTATGAATTTAATTCGATCTGGCCTGATGCCCTGATCTGACCCATGTTGATATATATACAGTGAGATATTGATCATTACATACATAACATTAACAATGCTTTTTTGTGATTTATTCCTGTTTCAGCTTTATTCGCAGAAAATACATATTAGTTAGTTTTTAATCTGCTCATTGTGATCTTTAGCCTGAGATTTGTCTGCGTAACTAAAACCCGTCACCTCAACGTTTTGGCCTGTCATTTGTTGTCAGAATTGATTAAATCGCGAACGAGTTGTGTGAACCGTGGCCTCAGACTCTAACAAAATAAAATGCTAAAAACAGCCTGTCGCAAATGCTCGAGTCTCCAAGGTCTGCACACCAATCCCCGTAAAAAAAAAAGGAAAAAATGGAGTGTCTTGAATCTGTACAGTATGGTTGCCAAAATCAATAGCACAAACCGCCGTGAATTCAACATTTTATGCTTGTCTTTCATAGACAACAATGATTAACCTGCGAGTTTCCAGAACCGCCCTTCACAGGAATCTTACATTAGGAACTCAAAGAAAAATTACACAGAAACGCAAAGAATCCTTACACAGGAATGCAGAAAGCACTGCATATACCTCGTGTCCATGTCACTTTGGTCATGTCGACACGAGGCAAAAAGTAGAAGTCAGGAAGTCCATTTTTACAGCGTGTGATTTGATTGCTATATTAATCTGTTGATTTCGAGGCAGTTTAGACCTACAAATAGACTTGCTTACAATGCGACATATTTCTATTGTTTCTTGCTGAAAATATGCTGTTTGTCTTGAAGTAAGCTTTTACACAACAACCAGGTAACAAAAGACAGCGAATAAATTTGACTCAAGTGCAACAGCTTCCGACTTCCCAATGAGAAGGATAGGTCTTTCGATTTTAAAGCTTCGTTAGGCTACTTACATGTAAATAGGTGCAATTGTTGCGATATGCTTACATCTGATAGTTTCCTTCTCCCACAGAGAAATGATCAATATTTCCTTGTCTTCCTTCACCGCCCACTCCACAGTCACAGAGATTGGCTCGGGTTTCTAAGGAAGACAGTACTTCACTTCTCTTTAAGAACTTCCAGTTGTTAGCCTCGATTAATTATTAATACCAAGTCTACTACCACTATCTGGTGGTCACATGGTGGTCACATGTATCGGTATATACTCGTTTGTGTTTCTCGTACTTTATTCATTCGTTATCCTCTTGGGTTTGTGGGCACAATACAACAATACAGTAACCTTTATTTCACCTGGAATTTAAAATAGCAAAATTGCTAATATCTTCGAGAAAATGAATAAATAAAATAAGATGGATATGGAATAATAAAATAAGTATATAAAATTACAATATGTACAATTACGTAATTAAGGCAGTAGCATCAAACCATTTACACCTATCTACAGAAGGGATAGCAGTCAGTGTCAAATTCTAAATTACGAATAGTCGATTTGAAAGCTGCAACTGTTGGCAGTGATCTGGTGGTATTGGGGAGGGAGTTCCATAGTTTCCTTCCGTAGTAAGATAGAGAGTGCAGGCCATATCTAGTGGTATTAACACGAGGGATAACAACAATGTGTACCACTAGTACGTAGTTTTATGCTGTGAGTTTTATAACTAAACATATTGGTAATATATTCCGGGGCCAGCTCATTAAGAGATTTATATACTAATGTCAGGATATAATGTACGTGCCCATTAAATAATGATGGTTGTCCTACACGATTAAGTTATTGCATATAATTACTGTCGTTGTCATTGAAAACGAAACTTAGGCTGCGTTCATTAACTTTCTCCAACTTCTTTAAATTACGATGACCATAATGGTGCCACACGACACAGCAATAATATAAATGTGGCAAGAGATAGGTATTATATAATTTGGTCTTGGTGTCAGTGTTAATTAGTTTCTTATGCCTTTGCATGACCTGTATCTGATTGCTAACTCTGCGTACTATGTCTGCCACATGCTCCGTGAAATTGAGATCTTTATCATTTGTAACACCCAGCAATTTCATGCTGTGAACTAAACTAATGACACTACTACCAAGATCGTAGCTGGGTATATCCATGGTGTTACCCAACCACACGGTGAGGAATTTATCATGGTTAACCGCTAAACCATTGCTGTTAAACCACTCACAAGCAGTGAGAAGATTGCTTTGCATGTACCGATGAATCAAAGAGGAATCATTACCAATGGAGACGATCTGGGCATCATCAGCATCAGGGTTGGTTTTGACTAATGAAAAATAGGTCGTTAATGTGGATGTTAAACATTAAGGGACCCAATACTGATCCTTGTGGTATTCCTGTAGTAAGAGAACAACAATTGGAGAATTGTTCACCAAGCCTAACTCTCTGAAAACGATCTGTTAGATATTTCTCCAACAGTAAACAGCTACTGCTATTAAGACCATAGGCAGACAACTTGGCCAACAGCAGATCATGTGGTATACTATCAAATACTTTAAATAGATCAATTCCAATAATGGATGCTAGTTGTCATTTGTCCAGGCCATGTTTGAACTCCTCCAATATGCGAAGCAAAGAAGTCTCACAGCTATAGTGCTTGCGATAAGCAGATAGAAATGGGGACAACTTATCAGAAAAATATGAATAAAGCTGGTTGGCAAGGATACGCTCAAATACATTGTTAAAGGCTACGAGAAGAGTAATAGGCCTGTAATTAGTTTTAGAGTATTCAACGCCGTTTTCTGAATACAGGTGTGATCGGCCCAAACTTCCAATACTGAGGTATAGTATTAGTGGATATAGAATAATGAAATAGATTACTTAATGGCCAAGCTATGGAATCAATACTATCCTTGATAATTCTTATAGGAATACTGTCCCAGCCCATAGCTTTTGACAAGGACAGTGAAAGGACGATGTTTTTGACAATAATCGGATTAATAGTAATCGGATTGATGTTGATACCATGAATACTTGGATGATAAGTGAAATTAAGACCATTTTGGGATTGTTTGGGTCTGGGCAAGTCATCAGCAATGTTAATGAAATATTCATTGAAGATGGCCCTACGTTTTTTTATCAGTAGTATACTTGTTCTCCAGTAATACAATGTCGTTAGCCTGTCCACGGTTTTAGTGAAATAACGCTCCAAATACCCTCCAAAAGTCCTTGGGTTTAGTAGAAATACTCTCAGCTTTGTGGTGATAGTAATTGATTATGGCTTTTCTTTTCAGTGATGTGCAATGATTTCTTTGTCTCTTGTATTCCAATTGATGGTATTTGGATCAAGTTTGTATTTTTTCCATAATCTGTTTCTCTGGCGTATGGCACGTCGCCACTGGGGTGTCATGTAGAGTACATGTCCACCTCGAACATGGAACTGTTTTACTGGGGCATGGATATCAATGACATCAGTTAGGAGTTTGGTGAAAGCCCAAGCTTGGTTATCCACATCGTCAAAAATAGAAGCAACATGAAAAGGGGTTAGAGCTAAATCGGTGGCAAATTCATTCATGTTGTAATTTTAAGAACTTCTGCACAGAATTTTCCTGGATCTCAGAGGCGGGGCAGATGTTCTGATTATTGCATATACTAAAGAGTGGTCGCTGAGGTTTGGCTCAAGTACCCCTGATGATAAAAGTCTCCTTTTATTGTTAGTTAGAATGACGTCGATGTTTGCGAAGATTGACTCACACGAGTAGGCTTGTCAATCAAACAGTCCATGTTGTAAATATCACAGATGTCGATGAGGTTTCTGCCATCGCCGCTATACGCATCAGGATTCAATAAATTGCAGTTCAAGCTGCCGAGCAACGGAATATCCTCACATTGGCAAGATGCAGAATCGAGCATTTTAAGCAAATTCATCCTTCCAGATGATTGTGCTGACACTTGGTGGTCTTTATGCTCCAATTACTATTAGCCACCTACTGCCAATTCTGAATTTGATCATTATAGCTTCAAGTGCACTGAGCTTGGGCATATTCATAATATGATGAAAGATTATGTGAGACCTCCAATAAATCATAACGCCTCCGCCATTAATTGATCTGTCCAGTCTTAAAAATCTGTAGCCATCAACTGCAAATTGAGAGTTAGGTAAGGTTTTATCAAGTTTGGTCTCTATCAGTACCAGAACATCAAAATAACCAAATAGCAGCCAAGATTTGATTTCATGTAATTTGAATCCAGCAATACTGTTTTGGGTCTCTGTTTTGGCAACAAGTTGTGGGTAGGCTGGTTAAGTCTGCATTCGAAGCTGGGGGCGGGAGGGCCTTATCTCCGGGTTCCGTAACGTTAGGTGACTAGAAGCATTTCTACTCCCTCAAGAATGGTATTGGTAATCCATCACAGGGTTATCCCCAGCATTCAATTTTCGGTGTTTACGTATGCACCTGGATGGGGAGAGGTACTTTGAAAGTGTTGTCCACAAACATGACCCAATGACCCAGCCACGGCTCGCACCCTGTATGGCTGATCTGGAGTTCAATATGCTAACCATTAGCCAACCTCGCCCGAGGGTAATAAATATTGTGATATTGTCTGAACTGGTCCGTGATGAAAAGAAGAACTCTGATTGGTTCTCTGTGCACTACTGACCGACTGGAGAAATTGAGCAATAATTCTCCAATACGGACCTCACGCTAGCTTAATAACATATGTACGGTCACTACAGCCTAAAGGAAACATAACCCCGTCAAAATACATGTTTGTAATAGTTACGAGCATGGTTAATCCTCGAGCGAAGAGTCTCCTCGCAGGGTGCAAGGTTATGAGGACAAGTGCTATAATTGTGCCCCTTAGATTAAGAAGTAATTAAATAAAGGAAAACAAAATTAATTCTGTCAAAGGGGCTTTTACATTTCCCTGATGCAATTCCAATTATTCCTTTTTAGAGTGGTGTGGAATTCCTTGCTAGTCCAGCTGGATCTGTGGCTGATGATGTTTGCATCGATGCAGCTAATGAGCACAACATGACGATGGTTCTCACAAATTTTCGTCTTTTTCATCACTGATTATATAACTGTAGAAAACACAGTTATATTAACCGGGCTTGAGCTGATGATGTGTGTGAACTGTGTTGCTACGATGACACTTAGAGCTGTCTCTTAGTTCAAAATGATATGAAATCAAAAGCACATTTATTAGGCACATTTATTGATTACATATTTATTAGGTTAGTTAAACACTTCTCGACCTCATTTCTACTGTGTTTGGTATTTCTAGTCAAACAAGAGTTTAGATTGTCACACTAAACACAAACAGGTGTTTCATGCGAAGGAAACAATTTAAAAGAATTGGAATGAGTGGTAAATGTAAGATGATACTAAACAGTAGCTTCAGTCAGGGTAAAATTGCTTGGTACAGTTTTGGCATGAAATATACTACGTAATTGAGTTATTTTAACTCTTCTTGTGTTCACTGTTGATTTGCATATGAGTTGTTACAATAAAGATCTAATGTAACAAAATAAGAGTCCACTTATGAAAACCCGAGTCTGTGACATTCCTAGGTCAATTCAACAACAGAACTAAGTCTGTAGTTGTGAGAGTACATCATCGTCCTCTACTACTGCTCAGTGCAATACTTATCAGCGAGGATAAGTATTACACTTTTTACCCTAAATTAGGATCATTTTGTGTGCTGATGACAGCATTTTTATTCTCTTGGTAAGACTTAGGTATTTAAGGTAGTTCTTTACATAAGTCTTATTGGCTTCCCTGGGCTTCCTTGCCTGTAATATACATTGGCGTGTTGTTGTTATACTTATAACAAGAAGAGATTATGCTATGTGTGTCCACAAGTAGTTTCTAATACTTCACACGTGATAAACAGGAAGCTCAAAAGATCTTAGAACTGGGCCTAGGAGTTTAACCTCAAATGACCGCTTTTTGCACATGAAAGACTCAGCACGGCAGAGTGAAACCCTTTACAAAATAGCCATGCGAGTCAGGTAAAATTCCCAGACACTCGCGCAGTAGTGTAAATAGGGATAAACTAAACTATAATAGAGAGTACATATAAGGGAGTCTTATTATGGCAAAAACTTGATTTGTAGATAATGCCGGGTGTTCTGGAGTAACAAGAAACCGATTAACGGGACAAAATTTCAAAAAGTTGAAAGTTAAAAAAGCGTAAAAGTGATTGAAACATTTAAAAAGTAAAGGAAGTATGTTTGACAAGGTACGGAAAGGCATGTCGCTGTTTTTGATTCGTGTACGGCCGCCTATATAATTCCCGTTCCATGTCATGTATTCACATGATACTCCGTCGAGGGAAGGGCTCGGATAGTACATATTTTTTTTCTTTCTTATGCCAAAGTTTCTAAAAACTATATGCAAAGCGGCTAAGGTCTAAACCTCTAAAATTTTGAGGAGGCCCATGCCCAAAACTACCGCGGCGGATCACCATGGAAAGCTTTCAAAACCTGAAATTTGATTCTAGTACTACTTTACCTAACCGGTAGTGAATGCTGCCTGTTAGTTAGCATGTATTGAGAAAAGATCAACCCATATGTCGCAGAGCATAAAATATTTTTGTGGCTACCGGCCTTGAAGAGGCGTAGCCACTAATGTCATCATATTTGAAAGTAATGTCCGTAACCCTAACCTTCAGATTGTTTTCGTAGCCGGTCTCTGTAACCTTATTCTTCGGATAGTTTTCGCAGCCAATCAGACTGCCTTCATACACTCAGAAAACAGGAGGGAGTAGAGATAAGAGAAGAAAAGGAAATCTTGAAAGTCATCCACGAATTTTATGAGGACCTGCACTCCTGAAATATCCACGTCACAAGAACAATTTAACCTCTTTATCAGAAATCTAATCTTTCCAAAACTCTTGAATGAAGACAGAAAAGAAATGGAAGGCCCTCTGACACTCGATGAATGCAAAAGAGTACTAGGATTATCTCAGGAAAGCAAATCGCCAGGTGAGGATGGCTTCACCGTAGAATTTTACAAATACTTTTTCGATTCCGTAGGGGGTTATCTATTGGAAAGCCTAAACGCGGCTCATGAAGTTGGGAAATTGTCTATCTCACAACGCCGTGGAGTAATTACTCTTATTCCCAAGGTTGATTTGGATCTGTTAGACCTTCAGAATGGGAGACCAATAACAATGTTAAATACTGATTATAAAATTACATCTAAAGCCTTAGCTAGACGGATTGAGACGTCGTGTCAGGGACAAACGAGCTGAATTTAGTCCAGAGAACGTGAAACCTCATTCGTTATTTTGCTGTTTCAACTGCAAGAGACTTAGATCACAATCTCGCTGAAAATTTGCTGTCGAACAGGTCGAGATCTTGTAGTCCAGCATTCCAAACGCCTTCGGAGAATAGCGCAGGATCTTCCAGCTCGGGTGGAACTAAAAGATCCTCTTCAGCTCCTCGTCACTCTTGGAGGTTTAAGAAAAGTAAGCCACCAAAGATACAGAGCATTCCAAATACTGTTTGGCTTTTGGATAAGCCAAGCGAGGAGGCTGAGATTGGCACCGATGGAGAATTTGAAGATTATCCTGTTACTGATGACATGGTCCTGCTGAAAGGAGAATTTGACCTGGTCAGTAATCATAAAGAAGAAAACACGAGAAGAGGACTGGAAGGAATCTTCAGCCGGAAATTTCCTGGCAAGTAGTGAAGGACGCTTATACAGGGCCTAACCAATCAGATTGCAGGAAGAAATTCACGTGACAGGCTCTCGACCAATCAGATTGCAGGATTGTCTAATTAGCATATTTAAGATGGCACATTTGACCAAAAGTGATGACGTCACTTCCAGTAGGGCCAAATAAGGCAAAATCCAATGAGGAGTGATAAAGGCAGTGAGGATGGAGTTTTCGGATCATTTGAGAACAAAGATGGCTTCAGAGAAGAAGGAAGAGCTGGTGATTCCCACGAAAAAGTTGCCGGACGAGATTCCCACGAAAAGTTTTGCGGCGACAGTGTTGAGTATTGTCGAGGATAATGTTCTTGGATCGATTATGACCCACGTGATTCTTGACAGTGTGGATCACATCCTGAAAAAAGAAATGACGAAGCTGGCGGATGACATGATGAAGTTCAAGAAAGTCCTTGGGAATAAAATGCATGAAGCCAAGTCTCTGGCAGATGGTGAGCCTGTGTGGTTGACAAGGATGAAGGAGAGTTTTGAGGCTGGATGGGAAGAGTGGAGGAGCGGCTTGGATAACAGAGAAGAGTTGGCTTACCGCGCATTTATAAAAGTCATGACGTCACGACCTGAGTGAAAAAACAATTTTAATGACGAAAAAACTGTAGTTAATAAAGTTCTTTTAACGAGAGAATGTACATGGTTTGTTGCGTGATTTTTTGCATCATCTTGGGAGCTTGAACATCATTGGTTCCCAAGTGGACGAGGGATAACATCATTTTGCGTGGGGTGAGAAATTTCCCGTGAAGGCCTGATGAGGATTCGAAAACGCGTCCGAAGGGCCAGATATCGGAGAGGTCTCGTCTCAAGTACCATGGATAGAGGAATTGTCTGTCGAGGAAGATGAGCATGACATCTTCGTCCGGCTGGGGTTCTTCCAAATAGATTTTGAAGGCCAGGGGTCTTTGCGAAGCGCACTGACCTCTTTACAACTTGCTTTTGCGGCTGTCATCACCGGGTTCTGGGACTATAACAAAGGGTTCGCCAAAATTCACGGTTTTGCAATGGGGCAAAATTTTCAATAAGGTGGCAGTCCCCAGGTGCTGTGGATTCTGCACCCCCAGTGATAGAATTTATCGCAGCACTGGGTCTTACAGTTGGCTTGTCGCCTTGGATTCGGTGTGTAGTCTATACACTGGTGAGAACTCATGAGTCTGAAAAATGACACAGCAAAAAATGTTATTTTTTCGGGAGAAGTGCCTTTTACAGAATGGGACATGTGCATGGTCCTGTTGACCTGCACCCTTTTTCACAAGAATGATTTGACATGACAGGTTACCCACACGCTTCCTAGTCCCCAGGCTTCTTTGAGTGGTCCCTTGATGGGATGGACAAACTTCTCATGGGTCCCATTTTCACGCAATTCTAGCAGGGGTGTGCGACAGCATGGACGCGATTGCTTGCATACATAACAGTTGTCGTTGTTTTCCATTTCTAAAGAACGAAAAAATACTTTTTGTCTAGGTCTGGAAAAACATCAAAAGTAACTATACTATTCACTTGACAATCTTGATTCAGCAGCAGTCTTCAGCAATGGCGAAAAACGGTGAATGTGAACGGAATCGGTGCGCTTCTTTTATACGCGACTCCGAAACTGGATCCTAGGTTTCTCTCGACCGGGGTCCAGTCTCCGACCGGGTGGGTAAGAGGGGGATGCCTCCTATCCCATGGGTCCACTTTGTTCACGTGACATCCGCCTGGTCTGTGATTGGTGGATGGGATCCGCATAAAGCGAATCGGCGTCGTTCACTCGCCACTGAGTTTTTACACTTGTATGAGCGCTATCATGGCTTTACGTGAGAGACATTTGCAGAACTTTGTGCCTAGAAAGCCGGAGTCTACCTCCGAGGAGGCGATTGACTCAATGGAAGATGACTGGGTGACTTATTACGAGGAGAATGACTTTTCTATATGTGATTTGTTGACCGGGACACGGTGGTTCATTCGTTTTAAGGAATCCAGCCAACTCGAGGTAATGATCCATGAAGTCGTGTTCTTCATGGACGAACAAAGAGAGAACTGGACACGAAGCAGGCACCGCTACAGACGCATAGAGAGAGTGCGAGAACTTTGTTTAATGCAATCCTGTCTGTTCGCAAGAACATTGTATGGAACTTGGGAGTGAAACCTCCCATAGATCGTATGACATTTTACCGTTTAATGGTATGTTACGCGTTCGAAACATTTCTGAGCCATTGGAGTCGGAGACAGAAGGACACAGCGAAACGTTATGTCAAGGCCTCGGGGTGCTTCGTCGATGCATTGAAAAAACTTGCAGGTGCACTTGGGACACTTGAGATAGAGTCGGTCTGGGTTATTGGCTGAGTGGGAGGTGACCAATACCAGGGACTTGTTGCATTGACATCGGAAACGGGCTGGGTCGATTTTCTTGAAGCATGGGTGGGTCTGTTCGGCGACGCGTTGCAAGTAGGTGCTCACTTCACGAGCTCCACAGGTCACGTAACACTTGGTGAAGAATCTGAAAGAGGGACATCGGTAATACTCCCAGGTACTACCGTTGGGGGTTTGAACACTCCCGAATTTCATGGGTACCCAACAACATAGGCAGGTGTGATCTTGTTTTTTCAGTCGGTCCAAAAACTGATCTGGGTCAAACTCCTCCAACACTTGCACTTCGGTGAATTCCCCTTTGTCGTTCACCTCTGGTAGCACTTCTCTGACGTTGTCTTTCTTGAACTTGTGGAGTCATGTCAATGACATGACTCCGCTTTGAATGGAGGGTGGATGTGAGTCTATGAGAAGTGAAAAAAAGAGTTAGTATCGCAATCGAGTGTTTTCTCGTAGCAGTCGTTCCAGGATGTGCGTGGTTTTTCGCACATTTTTGGGAGTCGGTCTTTGTCTTCGCCAGTGATGTTTACGTTTCATTTCACTTTTGACTGCTTGACGTTTCCTTGAAAAGACACTCCATGGCTCAGAGAAGTCTTTGAGAGCCACGGTAGTCCAACTCACGGAGTCTGGCGTGATCTCTGAGGAGTACGTGTTCTTTGAAACGTATACGCGAATGAGTTTTGAAGAGCCATCTGTCTAACGTAGATTGTAGTTTACCTCCTTTCTTGGGGATATCCAGTTTCAGTCTTTTGCAAGCGGCCTTCTTTTTGGCTCCCTCTTTAGGGGCTTTTAATTTTTCTTGTCGGTGAATGTTGGATAATTGGCAGGGGAATAAGCTCCCAAGTCTATGTAACTCTTTGGTCCGAACTCACCAGTTGGATGAACGATACGAGGATCATTTGGATCCTGGGGAGGTATGGCGTCTGGATGCCCTGGATTGACAAAAGGAGGATCCTCTTTATCGGTGGCAGCGGTTTTTTGTTCTTTGGGTTTACCGAGTGAATTCATGACGCCTACAAGATGGGTCATGAGTTCGAGTGTCTCCATGGGATGAAATGATTTGTGATGAATGCGTGGATCGATTATATGGGTTTTTCGTAGGACCAATCAGAGACATGTCAGGTGATGTTGATATGTGATACTCTGGCTCCTGATTGGTTGTGAAATAATGTATGATCAGTAAAAGAACGGGTACTCAGTGAAAGTGGAGGTGCGGCTCGGACTATAAAAGGAGCACACTCGTCGAGGTGTCATTCTTCACTTGCTAGTCGTGCAGTGATGAGTCACCAACCCAGAGTGTTGAATGAGGCAGATGTGAAAGAGATGGTTGAAGATCTGAGAAACATATTGAACCTATGTTCTAAGCTTTTGGAAAAGATCGCAGAAGGCAAAAGACCATTATCTCAGAAGATATTTAACTTGGAATTTGGTCTCATTTCTCCTTTGTACTATAGGCTTCAGAGACACTTGATTGACTGGGGCACACGAGATCACCATCCTCACTTGTCGTATTTGGAGATCACGAAGCAGTTGGATCGAGAAGGAAAGAAGTTTTGTGATTACCTTGTGTGTTGAGGGATAGGTTTAGGCGGTTCCACATTTGACCCTGTGACCTACATTTCAAGATGACTTACTACAGCAACTCCAACCAGATTAAGGAATTGATGATGCAGATAGTGGAAGAGAAGGTAGAACCTTTAAACGCTCTCAAGACTGTCAAACGTGACCGTGTACATTTTTGACAATCTCTTTGAACCGTTAGGGACATTACCCGAAGGTACATGGCATTTTGATACGTTGCTGAGGCATCGACCGGACTGGGGTGGTACGATTTTGGAGTTGATGAAGAAGAATGAGGAAGTTTATCTGTTCTTTGGTGAGTGGTGTCGTGTGATGTATGGACGAGGTCTGAACGATTTCCGTTTTATTCATAGTCGGGATCCCATTATGGATGCTGATCGTACCTGTTTGATGGCTACCCAAAACATCACGTACATGATGCGTGTGGCTATCCAAGATCTCTATGAAACCCTGCGGTTCAGCCTAGCCATGGCGAGGCGGGTGTTGGGGGAAGACGAGAGTCCAAGAGTGAAGTCTTTGCTGACCTTCAACAAGAGTGATTATAAGGAAATCTGTCTGAAGATGGAACAGTTGATGAATGATGTCATGCATCAACGTAATTTGTGGAAGGATCATTTTTTCTTTTATGCCATCAATGCTGATAAGAACGATCTGTGTGGTACTTGTAAAGAAGAGATGCGTCAGGCATTTTATGTGAAAGGAGACGAAGAGGAAGCCCTGAAATGGAGACTCGGTAACAGGGATGGGAAAGGGGAATGTGTATGGAGAAATTGTAAACATTTTTCCTGGGAGTCCTTCGAGGAAGAATATGATGACGAGTATGTGAAAGATTGTAAGAACATGGAAATGACAGACACGTCCGAGGATGAGATGTTTACTCAGTAGTCGTTCGCCTTCAAAAGTCAATCAGATTTCTATTTTCATTTTAAGCCAATCAGACACGATGTTTGTACATATAACAAGTTGAAATAAAATTGGTTTGAGTTATTTTTCAGTCATGTCTCATGCATTGAGCTGGTTGTTCTCGAGAGTGTGTGCAAACATGGCCGATCGGTTGAGTTGGTTCACGCTATGTTCTAAGTGCACAAGAGTCTATGCGAGATACGGCGATGATACTCCCATTCCCGATTATACCTGCGATTCACCCTTGGAGGTGTTAAACGAGACTAATGTCAGTGTCAACGTGATGCGTTTTGTCGTTTATATCTTGTGGTTGAAACGGCAACCCGATTCATTTAAGAAGTATCTCGACGTCCGGGAGCAACGTTTTGAGTTGTGGAGAGAGTGCGTTTACAAACTCTGGCGATTATGAAGAAGTCTAAGAAAAAGAAGCTTTCGATCGGGACTTTATTGGCACGGTATCGGGATCCTTTGAAACCCGGTAGTCTGGGTGGCCTGACACAATTTGCTAAGGCCAATAAGATTTCCGTCCGACAAGCTCGCGAGGTCTTGCAACGCGATTTGGTGTACACGTTGCACAAACCAAGACGTCGTCGGTTTTTCACGGTACCCGTGATGGTGTTTGGAAACGACAAGCAATGGACGGCCGACTTGATCGAAGTGGTCAATATCGCCAAGTACAATCGAGGGTATCGTTATCTCCTGACGGTGGTGTACGTATTTTCCAAGCGCGCCTGGGTCCAGCCCGTGAAAAACAAGACGGGAAAAGCGGTGACGGACGCGATGGCCAAAATCTTGAAAGGGGAGAGAAAACCCATCAATCTTCAGACGGACGATGGGAAGGAATTCTACAACAAGATGTTTCAGACTTTGATCAAACAGAAGGGTATTCATCATTTTTCGACCAGTGGAGACACGAAAGCCAGTGTGGTGGAACGGTTCAATCGGACCATGAAACAACGTTTGTACCGGTACTTTACCGTGCAGAATACGTTGAACTTTGTCCCCGTGTTGCAAGATCTGGTCAAAGGGTACAACCGATCGTATCATCGTAGTATCAAGATGGCTGCCGATCAAGTGACCTTAGCCAATAGCAAGGACGTGTGGGAGACTCTTTACGGTAAAAAGGGTAAATTCAAAAAACCTCAACTCAAAGTCGGGGATCGTGTGAGACTGAACAAGAAGTTCAGACAGTTCAAGAAAGGGTACCTACCAGGTTGGACCGAAGAGGTGTTTTTGGTACGAGGGGTGCGTTCGGGCAACGTTCCAACATACAAAGTGGAAGAATGGGATGGCACGGCGGTCGAGGGAACATTTTACGCGCAAGATTTGCAGAAAGTGACTGGAAGACGATCTGTTCCGTATCGACAAGATCGTCAAACGAAAAGGGGATAAAGTCTTGGTACGATGGAAAGGTTGGCCAGTCAAGTACGACAGTTGGTTGGATAAAAAGGACGTGTTTAAAAAGACGAAATCAAAGAGTTTTATGTGCAGTTGCTCAGCAATGCCAGCATGTCGGAGTTCCCTGACAACAAGGCGAACAGTTTCAAGAATCGTCTGCCTCATCCCATCACATTTGACAACAAGGAGTGGAAAGTGGGATTGGCTAGCATTTCTTACCGGATACCCCCTGCACAACCTCATCAAGCACTCACTCATCGAACACACAATTTTGCCGAGGACGATCTCCTATGTCAATTTGAGTGAACCATTGAAACATTTATCAGGACATCTGATGGTTCATGGATTCCGTCACGATACCGTGTGTCGTTGAACATCACCGGTGCGGATCTCCATGAACACCGAGTCAAAGTGACAAGTGGTAAATCTCTCATGTAATACATCATGACTCGTTTGAAAGATCGCTTGACCAGGTATATGGATCGTGAAGGTGAAAGTCTACAGGCTCCGGACAGAAAAAAATACTACCCTGTGTTTCGATGGGAAGGAAATGATTTGATTCTGGACAACACAGACACGTTCCTTGATCAATCCAGAGACAGACAACGTCCCAAAGTGTTGTTTGGTCCTAAATTGGTTAAGACGATGGACTGGGTTACAGAGGAAATATATGATGATTGCTACTTGACTACTAATCTGGTGAAAGTGTTCGAAAACGACGTCGTACCCACTGGTTTCAAGAAAGATTGGACCAACGACAACACCTTTCGTACCAATAATTTTTGGAATTTGACGGATGAAGGGGCATTACAACTCAGTCCCTATTGCAACTGGCGCTTCAACTATCTGGACGAGGCTTACAGTAAGGTCTACAACAGTGGTAGCGTCACCCCAGACTTTCCTCATCGTAGTCCCATGTACTTGTATTCAAATGTAGGACGCAGCACGATCACAGGGAATCGAGTGACGGACCTATTGAGAGAAGTACCTCATGATCCCACCAAGATAACTTACGAACCTTGTCAGATTCAATATAAACCTGTGCGCAGCAACCTTCTGGATATAGTGGAGACGCAAGTGGTCGAGAACGACGGAAAACTGGTGAACTTTACCTCGGGAGTGACGTCTGTGACATTACACTTTAAGGATGAATGACAATCTTACTCAGAGGGACTTTTATGTGCAGTTGATGAGTAATGCTAGCACGGCAGAGTTCCCTGACAACACGGCCAACAGATTCAAGAATCGTTTACCGTATCCATTACAGTTGAGAGAATCGGGATGGAAAGTGGGAATAAGTGACATCTCTTTTCCGTACGCTGTTCGAAAACTGGATTTGAAAGATTCTCTTCTGTTTCGAATCGATTGGATCGAGGTGGTGGAACCACAGCTCAACCTCTACTCGGATGCCATGATCAAGATCAAAGAAAGGGATTTGGAATTCACGCCAAGGACTGGTACCGAGTTCATGAACATGATACGAGATCAATACATGTGGTCCTTGAGAGATCAATCAGTGTCCGACTTGAAAATGTTCAAGAAAAAGAGCAAACCCGACGATCCCAGTTTTCATGGACCTGGATCATAGTTACGAAGAAACGTTTGGTCGCAATCGTCGTTCTTTGTTCGTGTATTCGAATGTGGGACAGAGTATGGTGACGGGAAATCAAGTCACGGATCTGTTGAAACAAGTTCATTACGTTTCGGATGTCGTAAACGTTCAACCAAGACACATACTACATCTACCCGTACGCACGACCGTCGTGGACATTGCTGAGACCCAAGTGTCGGAGAACGACGGAAAACTGGTGAAGTTTGCTTCGGGTGTGACCACCATCACGTTACATTTCAAAAAAGATGAGTGATTTTTATGTCAGCTTACCAAGTCACAGCAACAAGACAGAATTTCCGGAGAACACGTCGAACCATTTCAAGATCAGGTTACCTAACCCCATTCCACTGGAGGAGCAAGGATGGAAAGTGGGAATGAGTAGCATCGCTCTTCCAGACGCCCAAGTGACGCTTCCTTCCTTGACGAATGAACAGACTGAAAAGAAAGTCACCCTGGCCTATAGCAAATGGCGACGCATGGAACCAGGGACTTCACAGGGTTACACGCTGGGTCGAGCTTTCTTCGATACTGATGATCTCAAAGAGGTGTTCTACAACGTGAATGTTGTTGGATTCACCACCTATTTCGAGCGACAACGCATCTACCTCAATTGGGGACCCAAATTAGGAGCAGAATATGTCACGAGTGATGGTAAAACAAGAACCTACGTCAAATTCAAGTGGGACGGCGACGACTTGGTCACTGACAATGAACACATCTCGCGAACCATCACCAACAACCCGGCTTTAAGATTCTACGTTGCATTGACTATGAAAATGGGATGGCTCAAACAGAATGAAACGACCAAGGTGTACGAACTTGGACCTAACTTGCAGATTAAATTTTTCGAAGATAAAATTCCAGACATTGGTCTCATCGGTGACGTACATGACAAGGATGGATTACCAGCTTTTTGGACAGTCAGCGAAGAAGGATTTTTAGAACTCAGCATCTATTGCAATTGGCGATTTCTGAACCTGAACGAGGCTTTTGAAGTCGTGGTGGGGAGTAGTTCGCGTTCCTTGTTTGTCTACTCCGACGTAGGAGGTAGTGGCGTGGTAGGGAATCAAGTCACAGATTTACTGAGAGAGGTCAACTTGATTCGAAGAGGTGCCGGTGTTCAGTATTTCGAACCTTATCACATTCAATTTATTCCGGTGCGCAAAGAAGTCATTGAAATTATAGAAGTGCAAGTGGCTGAGACAACTGGAGAATTGGTGAAATTTGGAGGAGGCAATACGATCGTAACATTACACTTCAAGAAATGATCGGAGGAGCCCTGGTACGATTTCATTCCGATAGAATTAAGCAATCTGGGGACAGATTAGGTTCGGCTTGGAAAGACATCAAGACACGAGGTCCTACCATTCTCAGAGACGTTTTGACCGAGACGGCCATGGAAGGTCTGAAAGGTTTAAATGCGAGTGGCAAAGGAGGAAAGCCCAATTGGAAAGGTGGACTCCCCGGGGTCAACAGAGGAGCGACAGGGGCCGTGAAATGTAAAGCGATGCAAGAGATCAAACGGTCGTTGGCCAAAAAGTTCGAAAAGACCTGTTTGGACTATGATTCCAATCTACTCGAGGCGTGTGACACGTCTCCCTTACACGGGACGACGCACGTATAAAGGTGGTACGATATTCCCCACCAGATCAAAACGTCCTAACTATCGTTGGGTACAGTCCGCACTAAGAAGGAAACGACGAAGACGTAGACTATGACAGACATGGTGGCTCATGCCCGGTTGGCGAGGGTTCGAAACCCTCGCCTTGACATGTTCAAGATCCCTCCCACACATATCAGCATGTCATCGATTGGTGGTACTTCTGATAAAACAAACAGCCTTCAATGGAACTGTGACGATCAATCCGTTCAATTTTGGAAGATTCAGTATCTTTTCCATCAAACAATTGGTGAGAGGTGAAGAGTACCCCTATGAGACCCTGGAACTCAAACCCGATGGAGACGACAAAGATCAGAGAGGCTACTACAGATTCCTCCAAGCCACAGGAAGTCTATGCCGGGGAAAAGGAAACATGGTTCGAAAAGAGGACTGGGGGCACGGCAAGAGATGCAACATGTTTGTATTTGATAACACGGCCAATGGATGTTTGGACAGTCCAGTGTTGAACCCCAAGCAGTCAGGTGAGCTGCGTCTGGTGATTGATTTTGGAGCCAACTCAGGAGAAAACCTGACCATCTTGTTTTACGGCGAATTTGAGAACTTGGTGGAGATCAACGAGAACCGAGTTGTCACGTACGACGTGTACCAGTGAAGAAAAAATGGAGAAAGTAGCCTTGAATAATTTACAACTGGATCATTTGGCCCGAACGCATCCGACACTCTGTCGTGTCTTTTACGGAACGGTACCCTGCGATCGGCTTCCAAGACACTACCTCAAGAAGGACCGACCGCTTACATCGTGAACACGGATCCTCACAATAAGCCGGGCATGCAAAGAGTTACCCCGATGGTTCCCTCAAGGGGGTGTTTTGGTCCTGGACGACCTGATGGACGAGGGTGACAACGACAAGCGCGTGTTAGATCTCTTCACCAAACATTCTCATCATCGTAACATCATGGTGATTTACTTGTGTCAGGATCTATTCCCCAACGGAAAATTCGCCAAGACCATTTCCCGCAATGCTCATTACATCGTGGCCTTCAAGAACCCGCAGGATCAATTGGGGATACGAAATCTATTACTGCAGTCGTTTCCCACGCGTTGGCAAGAGGTGTTGGATACGTTTCGAAAGGTCACCGATCGACCTTATGGTTACATGTTATTGGATCTTCATCCAGCCAGTCATGACGATCAACGTGTCATCGGCCGTGTGTTAAAAGACGAAGGATTCACACGATGCCATCAGTTCGTGGTACCATGTTGAGGAGTGAAGCCGAGTGGTTCCCTAGGTTTATTCTCAATTGCATAGCCATGCTACGTCGCATGTATTCCTGGCAATAGGATTTCAAGACGGTGAAACAAATCTGTCAATGTTCGAGTTATCGTCAAGTGCGGTCCATCGTAAAAGCCTATAACAACGAGGATTTCGAGAAATTGATTCATTCCCAAGAGGTGTTTGATACCAAGAAAGCATTTTGAGGAGCGAGTCATTTTGGTTTCCGATGTTCATCAAGCTATGAAAAATCGGCTCCATTACGTGATGAATCCCCAAGAAAGGGATTACGAACCGATGAAACAGGTCACACAATGTGTGTCATCGTCAAGTATGATCCATCGTGAAAGCATATAGTGGTGAAGGTTTTGAGGATTTGGTTCATACCCAAGAAGTGCTGGCGAAGAAAGCTGTAGCAAGACATGGCATCCGGCAGTGATTCGTTGAGTGATTTTGATGTGGATTACAGGACTCTAGATGCTCTGTCTCCGTGGGGTTCTCCGTATGTATCTCCGTCACGATCTCCGGCGGTGGGTGTAGGCAGAAGCCTGAACACTCCACCACCGCCACCACCGCCACCAGTGGTTCCAGGACCCACGATCGGGGTAGGCACCAACACGGGCGCTGCACGCACTAACGTCACGATGGGAGTGGGTATGACACGTATGTTGCGTCAAATGGCAGGACATCCTTCCACACCGACAGGTCGACCCACCATTGGTCACAAACAACCAAGACGCGTTCCACATCAAAACACCCCGTCGTCCGCCAGTAATGCAGGAAGCCGTAGAAGGAGTAGCGCCAGTGGCAGTAGCGGTGGAAGACGACGAGTTAGAGGCGGAGGTGGAGGTGGAGGTGGAGGCGGAGGCAGTGGAGGCGGAAGTAGTGGTGATTCCACACCTTCGTCAGTGAGATCAGGTCCTTCTCAAGGTAGAAGGCGACGTCGAGGAGACCATATGTGACCCTCCACACGATTTTGGGTAAAAAGGTGATGACACGGGCACGCGTGTCATGACAAGACACGCTATTCGTGTCACAATGTCACGGATATGTGCATATTTAATAGGTAAAACAAAGACTGTCACGGCAGGCTTTGTTTGGCACGCTGAAGCTTTTGTTTTAAGCAGAGTGCTAAAAGTCACGCCTAGCATGTGATATGACACCGCACGCGTGTCATAAGGCACGCGTGCCTTACGACATACGACACGCGTGCGATGTTGATACACAATAACGGAGTGACACTCCAGCACTGGATAGTCCTAGACCCGCGAGGCATAAAATCAGACTGGAGTTTAACTAAAGAAAAAGTATTATAAACGGTCTAGCGTTTTCCGGTTGTTCTTTACTTTCCTTTAAGAGATGGTACACAAGCAAACAGAGCCTCAAAAAGTGAGGAATGCGAACGAATGATTTCAAAAAGAAACTTTTTTTCGTGTCGCGTTACATACCAGAACAGAGTGAGATGTGTTGAAGCGAATAAACTGCCTCTTCCAGCGGATAGGCTAAGTCCGAGTACTCTTATTTCGAACTTTTACACCCGAATATTATTCATTTTCGATTTATTGAAATTCTACTTGTCTGTTTATATAGAGACTAAACGGTCGTGTAGTCCTGCTTCGTAGTGCTATAATTCTCGGAAAGCTTGTTTCAAGCTAAGAACCAGTCTCCCCACGGTGTTGCGCGTTGTTGCTATAGCTACATAAACAAACTATCGTACTTTGTTCTTAGAAAAGCAACCTTTGTAGCTATCATGGAGCGCGGTCACGATGAATATCGGTGTTTAAGTTTAAGTTCGGGAGATTTACAACCCTTACAAAGTGTATCAGAGGTCTACTTTACAGCTCGAGAGAATGATGAAGAAACGGTTGACTCAGACTCTGAAAGCAGCAGTTGGGACAGTTGTGATGACCTTGAGGACACGCAAGACTTGGATTTTGATTTTCCGGAAATACACGCTTCCGAAAAAACGAGAGTAGAGAAATTCTACGAAGAAACGTGCCAATGCAAGTTAGCCGCAGACGAGAAGCCCTGTAGCACAACGCTCAAAATTGATGATTTCGTAGGCTGTAGAAATAACTGCAGTGAACTCTCGTCCACTGAACTTGACCTGGTTATATTGGGAGCTATCCAATGTTCGTTGAACTGTCACGAAACCAGCACTTCTGGCAGAACAGAAAAAAAATCGACAGTATACAAGAATGGGATACTACTACCACGGCCAAAGAATCTGCATGAGAACATCTCTATTTCTACACTGCCTCCACAGAAATCGTTTCTACAGCCAAGTGAAACATTATCGTAAAAATGGTTTAAGTCTGCGAGTGCATGGGAACAAGAATCGACTGCCAAGTAGTACATCTTCTGCCGAGACAATTGAGCAAGTTGTAAAATTCATTTTGAATACAGCGAAAGAACAAGCCCTCCTTTTGCCGGGACGTGTACCTGGTTTTAAAAGAATCGACGTCAAGCTCCTGCCATCGAATCTTATAAAACATGGGCTCTGGAGAACATATACGGATATCTGCGTAAGCACGGGCAAACCGTCCGTGGGATATTCTAAATTCTGTGATCTTTGGAATCAGCTGTGTCCTTTCATTGTCATTATGCGGCCTGCTATCGATTTATGCTGGACTTGTCAGGAAAATAATAATCGTATTGGAAACAGTATGAACCTACCAGAAAGCGACAAGGCCGAAGCAGTGGGAGCACAAGAACAGCACTTACTCCTTGCAAGAGGAGAAAGGAACTTTTACAAGAACTGTTGTCGAGAATCAAAAGATGGAATTCAGGAATATTTAAAAGTTGTTGATTTTACAGTCGAACGCGAGCCCTGCTCATATGATGGAACAGTTCACTATTCCTATGACTATGCACAGCAGCTGCATTTTCCTGCCGACCCAATCAACCTGGCCCAATTTATTTTAAAACACCGCGAAAATGTGCTCTTTTTGGTGTTTGCTGCGAAGCAATTCCACGACAAGTAAACTTCCTCATTGATGAAAGTGTACTAACCGGCAAAGGAGCAAACAGCACCATTTCTTATGTTCATTACTTTTTTCATCGCCACGGACTTGGTGAAACCAAAGCCCAGCTGCATGCAGATAATTGCGGTGCACAGAATAAGAACTCTGCCTCTATATGGTACTACCTGTGACGAGTGATGAGCGGACTCCATGATTCTATTAATTATGACTTTTTACTGCCCGGACATACCAAGTTTGCGCCTGACTGGTGCTTAAGGCTAGTGAAACAAAAGACGAGACGCACATTTATTTCTTCTTTATTTGACATCGCAAGAACAGTGGAAGATTCTGCTGCAGTAAATGTAGCGGAGCTAGTGGGACTCCATAATGGAACTGTTCTTATTGCAACTTACGACTGGGTCGTTTACCTTGGACAATACTTCAAGACACTGCCCCAAATTAAGAGTTTCTATCACTTTAGATTCGACAAAGAACATCCTGGAAGAGTCTTTTGCAAGCAGTACTGGGACTCAGAGGAAAAGGCTGTAAATCTACTAAGAAATCGAAATTTTCTTCCAGAGCCTGGTCAGCTCCCGGACATTGTAAAACCGCAGGGTATCAGCCGAGAACGGGCCGACTATCTTTACAAGGAATCCGAGAATTTTGCCGCGATGGAACTGAAAATTTGGTCGCTCCGCTAGAATCGTAGGACTGTAATATTTCGTTATATTTCGAAACTATGTGTAAAAATTAAGGCTCGCTCTTTGTGCATCGAACAAACAATGTAAATAAATGCAAATAACACACAATGATATATACTGTTGTTGTGTTAAAATAACGTAAATTTCCGAAAGTAGCAGACCCTGAAAGTGAGATCAGATTTATAGGTTGTTAGAAAATATCGAAGTTGACGACTCTCTGACAAAAAAAGGGCAAGATCCGCAATTTAGCCAAATGCGAAGCAGAAGAGATTGGTGCCATTTTGTGAAGAAAAAAAAGTAGTGCCTTAATATCCCTGATCACCTCTCCCACTATATTCCCCACTGACCCCACTTTTCGCTTGGCTAATTAACGCCTGCCGGCAAAAGATATTAGAGAGATTAAGCATGACGTAACGTCAAACGGCGACTGTGACATGAAAATTTTGCCCTCTGCAGCTCTGTCTTCACCTATTTGTACAGTAAATCAAAAATATTTGTATTTGCGGTGAATAGTAGGAGACATTTTTCTGTATTTGTGCCATTTAGTTAAGGATTACGAGAAAAGAATAAAAATTCAGAGGCAATTTTTGCCGTTTGCCGTCTTCGGAAACGTCATGCTTAAACTCTCTATTGACAAAAACATTTATCACAACTACAATAACTAGAAGCGCGGAATGGAAAATTAAATATAAATAATTATGGTAAGCGTTTCTCGCGCATCACGCTTGCCCTCGCTCGCCTGACAAATGGGTACACAATAAAGCCTGTTTTGCAGGCTAATCATATATTCGATTAATTATCTCTTTTAGTTTTCGAACTGAAGAAACTGGAAAGCAATTTTGTATGCGCAAGTTAAACTTGGGTTTGCTTCTGCTATGTGCTGCGTTTCTAAACGCAAATGGAAACTTTGCATTTTGGTTATTGACTACGATAAAAAGTTAACTAACATTCAAAGTTTGCGAGAAAAAAAAGTTAGGTGTTTCGGCAGTAATAAAAAAGCATTGTTTCTTCAGGAGAGGGAAAAATAATCACCTCCAGTACTTATCATACCCTTTTTAAACCTATTCAGGCTTTTATAAACAAAAGAACAAAACCTTAACACCGCCCCGGTTCAAACGTCGAATTTTACACGTGCCGAACCTAGTTATTAGGTTCGGCACATATAAAGTTCGACGTATGAATTAATTAGGAATGGCACTTTTGTATTTGGGTCGACTGTGCCATACTATTTGACTGAGCTGGTCAAATAGAACGGAAAAAGATTGACTTCGATTCATACGTCAAACTTCACACATGCCGAACAGACCACCTCCGGCAGAAAATGAATCAAAATAACGAAATTTGTTTGGCGCATCTGTCTTGGTTGTTCCGCTAATTTTCCGTTCTCACGAGGTTAAATAAAGACAATCTTGAAGTGAAAAATGAAAAATGGATAGCCGCTACGAAAAGTATCACAGATACATAATGAAGTGTTATTGTTACGGGAAGAATGGTAAAAGTTGTCACCTCTTACTTGTCACACTTTTGGTAAAGCTATTGTCAATTGGGAAAACAAAAACTGAACGAGCTGTTGCTTATTGGTAAACAAAAAACTTACTTGCGTGAACAACTTGTATAAAGCGCTTGGAATAACCACTTGTTCTACACACTCGACTCGTGATCTTGCTATCAAGAAAAATGTCATTTCGTCGCCTTACCAAGGTTTCAAAACTGTGCCTCGTCTACTTTAGTATCGATAAAAGTACTTGCGTTGTCGAGACAAAAAAGCTGAGAAATAACGAGACCGGAGAGCCGTTTACTGAGAATGGGCCGGAAAAAAGAGCAGCAGTTGCGCTTAAAAATGGAGGGAAATGCTTGGAAGCAATGGTTATTGCCTCGGATGGTAAGGACACGCCTTTTCGTTTAATTCTAACTAGTGTGCGATAATCTTCGATTTCCAGTGATTCGGTAAACCGTATTTCGGTTTGTATTTTGTTAGTTAACCAACTGGTTTGCTTGTTCGTTTGTAGACAACAGAGAGAAGTTAAACGAAGAGGAAACCAAGTTCGTTGAAGATCCGGCGAATGCAGGTTTATTCGATGATCCTCCGTCTAGCAAGAAGCGAACCAGAGATGACCAGCCTTCTCCCGATAATTCAGTTGCTCCGGCCGAGAGAGGAAAGCCTTCAGGTGACGCGGAGGAAAGCTGGTTTAAGCTAACTTAATTATTGCGTGGTGTGCTTACCCGACGCAGTTCGTATCCACGGACGGTTCGTACCCAGATCATTCGTACCCAACTTGGACGATTTGTACCTGTGCAGTTGCCAAGTTTTTTGTTTCAAACAGTATGTTCTAATTCGGTTAAGTAGGGTCTTCGAAATAAAATATCAAAACCTGGTATTTCCAAGTGAAATTGTGAGCAAATTAGATTCCTTAAATAACAGCCCAGAATTTCAAGTACCTGTGATACTGTTGGTTTATTTCATGATGTTGAGCAATTATGGTCATACGCATCGTGCGCAACAATTTAAGCTTACTTATGTAGTTAAATGCGGCTGTTACGTGATCTCCAGCCTCGGGAAAACAAAATCGAAATTGTTTAATTTAGGTAATGGAAACACTGTTCTGTATATAAATTAACTTCAAACTAAGTCTTTTGTTAGTTTTGGGTATGTAACATCCATGGGTACGAAACGTCCGGATTCCTGTGGTGAAAAAAAACAGGACTACTAAGAGTGCACAAACTATAGTAACGAAACATCTTCCGATTACTTCACAAACTGCAACGTTTATCTTATACTTATAACTTTCCTGACAACTCCTGCTTCACTGTTTGACTCATCGGTATCCGGACGCCGCTAAATTTAGCATTTTCCAGTCTCATAGTAGTCCCGACGAGCGAAAAGAAAAGCATGCTTGGGGAAAGAAGGCTAACATCATCATTAAGAAATCACTATAAGGTTACATGTAACTGGCAAAGTGCTTATCGATCACTTATGATACAGCTTTGCTGACTGGAAAACGCGTCCAAAAGCAGTTGGCTTTAATTCTAATTCGTAGAGCTGTTTCCCTGGTCCCAGAGGTTTTTCTTGATTATATGTGAAGCAACTCTCTGAATGTGTGTACAGTCATTTAATCTACATCTTGGCACCACTATAACCAACGAAAACGAATATTTAGAATGCTAACTCTTTGTTATGCGCAGCTTTGTGGCCGTTACTTTTACTGGAAAGTGTCTGTTAACACTGAAGGAGTTTTCTTGTAACTAAAAAAATAGCAAAATGTAGCTTACCTGCTAGTGTCGTATCCCAAATTGACTTTTTGTCAAGGTTGTTCAGCGGTTTTTCCAATATTCTGTAATTTGTCATTCTTCTAAATATTTTAGATTAGCTCTGACAGATTTTCACAAAAATGGGGTATTTTGTAGGAATTGTAGGTGGTTAGAACTGACTCAAATTAAAAAAAAATTCACCGCAGGGAACGCGAGAAAATTAGCATTTATTTGGTCACGCTGACGTCACAAAAATCAGAAAAACACGCGTGGTGTCACGCGAAGCTATTCATTTAGGGGCGCGCTCATGTGACGGTATGTATCGCGTGCGAGAAAGCAAAAGTAAATTAGAGCTCTTTTACCGGTTATTTATAGAGCTTTTTTTGTCATATTATTTTGGCCCTAGGTTTAAACACATGTTTGAACGGAGTTTGAAACTATTGCTACTTATACCGAAGTGATTTAACGCCTTTCAAGTGCTGAAGTGATTTCGTTTCTTCTAAGGTTACTTGCGTCATTTTTGAAAGCGCGATTAATACGATTGGCAGGCAAGAGTAGCGCGCACTATTGAGTCTCAGAAAAAAAACTGTAGTAAGCCACCTTAATAGAAAACCGTGGGTCTGTTTGGGAAGAAGATTTTTTAGAAAGTGGAAGGGTCTATTTTTAGTTCTCTTTTATTATTGATTTGTAGCTTCAGATTCTGAACTCGTTTCTGCCAAAACTGGACCGTTTGTGCCAAAACTTCTGAGCATATCTCGTGAGTAGAGACAGTTTTCATCAATCACCTCCCTTTTCACCAATCACTGCCCCGTCTGAAGACACTTACCTCGTAACGCTGAAAAATGGGAAGAAAGAAAAGCAAAAGTCATCCGTGTTGCCTTTGAAATAAAAACTGTTTCTTAACAGCCATACTTACCTAACCTGAGCTGAAGGAGAAGTTTGAAAGATGAAAAAGAAAAAGACGGAAAATTATCAGTACGGATATATCGTTATTCCTGTATGAAATTGGAGTTTTCGCCATTTTTCGTAATTTTGGCTAGTTTCTTACAATTCTATTTCCTACTCTTGGTTCACATGTGGAACGGTCTAATATTAGTCCTTTTTGATTCTTTACTTGTAGCTTCGGATGCTGAACACGTTTCTGGCAGAACAAGCCCAAAAACAAGCTCGTCTGAAACTGCAACGGGTCGAAAAAAACACGCAGACCAAAGACATTGCGATCCAACACACGAGATCCCCTCGAACAGTGGAGGTAGCAGTTCAGACCGATATTCCAGACATCATGGAGGACCTGCGAGATCAAGTAAAAAGCCTTACAAAAATTGTTGCAGAGCTGACCGAGATGAAGGCTAGAGAAAAGATACCCAGTCTACCGGTGTTGAGCGACTCGGATCTCACGTTCATCAATCAGGACGATGTCGACGTCGTTGAGGAAACACCTCCTCAAGCTCCTCCCGCTGCCATCACTTCACCTATTATTGTGCCAGAACCCCAAGTTCCTCAGCCACTTTCCGCTCCGTTATCACCCCCCACCTATCCTCCACCTCAGATTCGGTCTCCTTTGTCCACCATCGATAGAAATTCACATGTCTTCCGCAGCATCCCGAGCCTTGGACCTTCAGACCAGCAGAAGCAGAAAGTGGAGGCCATCGTCGTCTTTGGCAAAGAAATGATATCCTCTGCCATGGCGTGCATCGACACATTATTCTCTGACGAAGAGCTGGCTAATAGCAACACTACAAAAGCAGTATACTTGTCAGTGATAGCTTTTTTTTCTGTAAACTATTATGTGAAGTCAACGGTAGAAGCCTTCCATGTCCGAAAGTAGACTACGGACGCAATTCATTTTGTAATCAGTACAATTTCAGCAATAGCTTTCTTGCACTGTTGGGTAGTTTTAAAAGCGTGTCATGTGAGAAAAAGAACTGTTTAATTAACGTAGACTACAAAACAAGTGATTTTTTAAACAGTATACTTGTCAGCGATAGTTTTTTTTTCTTTAAAATATCGTGTGAAGTCATCAATAGAAGCATTTCATGTACGAAAGTAGACTATTGACCCAATTCATTTTGTAATGAGTACACTTGACAGCAATAGCTTTTTTAAACTGTTGTGCTTAAAAGCGTGCCATGTAAGAAAATAAAGTAGAATTTTGCTAAATATAACTGCTTTGTATCGAGAAGAGTGCCGGGAGGTGGGAATACCATAATTTTAGTATAGTGAGTACTGTTGAAACTGTCTAAAGGAACACTAAAATAATTAATTTATAGTTTTGACCATCAAAACTCAAAACGTTTGAGTATATCTCGTGAGTAGACTGTTTTCACAAATCACTTCCCTTTTCACCAATCACTGCCCAGTCTGAAGGCAACTACCTCGTAACGCTAAAAAAGGGGAAAAAAGAAAATCTCAAGTCATCCGTGTTTACTCTGAAATAAAAACTATTTCTTAACAGCCATACTTACCTAACCTGAGCGGAAGGAGAAGTTTGAAAGAAGAAAAAGAAAAAGACGAAAAACTATCAGTACTGATAAGTCATTATTCCTGCATGAAATTGGAGTTTTTGCAATATTTTGGCTATTTTCTTACTATTCTATTTCCTACTCTTGGTTCACATGTAGAATTCGCATGGCCGATTAGTCGGAAAAGTAGGATATATAAAGGAACGAGTTCCCCTTTACACCGTATTTGTTTGCGTGTAAGCTGAATTTTGGATGTATTTGCTGAAGAGTGAAAATTTTATCCTAACGTCTATAGCTGCTACTTATGCTAACCGTTGAAGAGTATTTTGTTTGTAATTGCATTCGACAAACAAGAACCTCTTTTAATCTGATAGATTAGATAGATTTTTCAATCACTGTTCACTCAACAATTTCTATGTCACAATATTCAACGTACCCAGAATTTGCGCGTGGTTTTGCTACTGGTTTTTACTTCTCTCTTCCTATATTCTACGTTTACAGAATGCACGCGTTTTTTGCTGTTATGTTTGTTGTTTGCCGTCATGTAAATACTCGGTCAGTTAGCGTTTTTTTTTTTTTTTTCCTCTTTTTTTGATTTGTGTGAAATGTTATTTTGCCATTTTGCGTACCGTCAACACGCACACAAGTAATTTGCCTGGTTACTCAGCATACAAGAGACTCGTTTGGCTGAACGCTCGACGAGCACAAAAACCTTCTGCGTAACGTCGAACCTGTGATTTGTCTTGAATTCTGAAGGCCGACTCTGTGTAATTATCATGATACGAACTTGAAGAATTATAAGGACAGTTTCCAAAGGAGAATAGACAGTAACTACTAGAGCTCTTAAAACAACGAAACGTGACGAACAAAGCAACACATTTCGCTCGTCTAATAGCCGATTGTCTGGAACAATTTTTGGAGAAACTTAAGAGTCCCTGTCCAGAACAATGGAAAATAACTCGGCAAGGGTCGAAAATTCGATTTCGCTCATATTTTCATGGTAGATAGGCTAGGGCATGACAAAAACTACTGGATAGTTTTTTGGGCAAAATATCCTTTTATTTCAAAGAAATATGCAAATTACCAAATTCCGTTAAAATCATCATTTGACGCACCATTTTATCAAGCAAGTTTGATAGCCTCGCATGCAAAACCGCATCATTCTTCCGTCTTTAAAACACTCAAATATTTTTGTGCAATGTTTAAATGTGTACTGGGTTGATTTTAGGGAATGTTGCGTTGTCTTTTTGGGTGCAAAATAATTAAATTTCGAAGACATGCATTCATTCACTTAAAAGTACTTCGTGAATATAATTAATTTTCATCATGTGCGAAACCTCCGAATGGATTAAGCCTCTGGTGGTTGAATTGCAGAAGGATGGTCTACGGATTCCTGTAAAAATTTCTTTGGGCAAATGATTGTGAGTGACGTGAGAGCTTTTCAAAGTATGTCAAAAATGCAAATATTTGACCATCCGTCGTCAAATTTCAATTTACCGGTTAGACGTATATTTTAGCATGCGCCACATGACTTGACCTATCATAAGTTGAAATAGACACAGAGCTGATAATTTCGAAATGTTCTAACCTCATCTGCTATTGAAAGGCAGGTCCAAAGCCGATTTGACATGTTTCTCTCACCATTCGTCGCACGTAAAGTAGAAGTTTGCTTTTGTTTACATAACGTCCGATGTACATCGCCAACTGTCAACTTATTTAATGGTCGAATACCATGAATACGAGACCCTCTTTCAACACATACGATCACCACTGCATCTAAGTCAAAAACGGCTAAGGCATTTGTAGATAGTTGCTTGCTTTGCACTACACCAAAATATTACGTTTGATCATCATGGTTTGATGGCTTGAATGCTTGCTTGCAGCGGTTCCTTGTTCGTCACGCGATGCTGTCATCCCATTTTAGGGGGTAGAGGTAGGACAATTTCTATCCTGATACGTAAGGCTCCGTAAGGCTTGGAGCCACTGGGAACACACAATCGTGTCGAGTAGGAAGAGATTAAATTAAGAAATGAAAAGAATGAATAGTTTACCATTGCCCCTGTTGTTATCTTTTACTCGACCACCGCTACCTACATGCCCTGCGTAATACTGTAACGCTAAACTCATACGTAGGTCTTTTCGCGCTGTGGAATTATTCTTGGTTTACATGTAATATAGTGGGCTACCCTCGGGGAGATGGGTGGTGACCGCTTAATGAGGCTAGAGGTTGGTGTACCTTGAATATTTAATTTTTCACTATCGGGTTATAAATTTCTTGGTGAACATGGAGTCAATTCAAGACAATCAAGATAGACGTGCGTTTGAATTATCACTCGTCATGCACCTTCAATTTCAGACTCTTATCTGCCGTCGCCCTTTCCAAAACAAAGTTTTTAAATCTTGGGTGGCCGCTTAATAGTGGTAAAGACAATAAGGAAACCCTTATCGGAACGACGCGGAGGTAACGGGTCAATAGGTGTTTTATTTACAATATTTTAATGACAATAATTTTGGACTGTATTGACAACAGTCCTCTATTTTCTGTTACAAACTTACCAATGCCTCGACACTAAGCAAACAAAATACGCCAAATAAAATGGCAAGGCCAGGGCTATTTACTCACGTAATTATGTACTAATTAAATTTAGTCTGTTTTTCTCACGAATTAGACACGTTGTGATTTCCTGTTTTTATTTCAGCTAGTTCTTGCTTCATTGATCTATAAATTGTTTATGGCGATTTTTTTAAAATTCTAGTGAATACAGGCACTAGCTTTATCAGCTGTTGTCTGAAACATCAGAACGTACAGCAAACGTGATTTGGACCGAGGCCACGTACACTATAGAATACGATTATATAAATATACGCATATTATATATATAAACAAACAGATGAACAATGATTAAATTTTTTCACTTATCCTGAGAGTGCTCTATACAAATTAGATCAAAATGGGCAGCATATGCCGTGACAGCATTGCGTGACGAACAAATACCGGCTGTAAGATTGTGCTGCGCCGACACGCTTATCAGCAATGGTCAGCAATCGATCAAACGTAATATTTTGGCGCAGTGCAAAGCTGTGTCTATTTCAACTTATGATAGGTCAAGTCATGTGGCGCATGCTAAAATATACGTCTAACCCGTAAATTGAAATTTGACGACGGATGGTCAAATATTTGCATTTTTGACGTACTTTGAAAAGCTCTCGCGTCGCTCACAATCATTTGCCCAAAGAAATTTTTACAAGAATCTGTAGACTATCCTTCTGCGATTCAACCACCAGAAGCTTAATCCATTTGAAGGTTTCGCACATGGTGAAAATTAATTATATTCACGAAGTACTTTTAAGTGAATGAAATGCATGTCTTCGAAATTTAATTATTTTGCACCCAAAAAGACAACGCAACATTCCCTAAAATCAACCCAGTACACATTTAAACATTGCACAAAAATATTTGAGTGTTTTGAAGACGGAAGAATGATGTGGTTTTGCATGCGAGGCTATCAAACTTGCTTGATAAAATGGTGCGTCAAATGACGATTTTAACGAAATTTGGTAACTTGCATATTTCTTTGAAATAAAAGGATATTTTGCCAAAAAAAACTATCCAGTAGTTTTTTTCATGCCCTAGACTATCTACCATAAGAATATGAGCGAAATCGAATTTTCGACTCTTGCCACGAAATTAAGAATTTGTCTGATTTTTACAGGCAGGCACTCTTAAACCGCCAAGCACCAGTTTAGAATTTCCAAATTTGTCTGCAGCTGGTACAGTGTGTAAGTCGTACGAGACATTTTCATTATACTATTCAGGTTTGTTGAAATTTTAGTTTCATAGCATGTATGAAAATAGTAAAAAGGCAAGTTTTACTTTACAAGCTGTTGGAGTTCGTGCTACTAACGACCGAACACGAAGAATACGCAGTTTTCGCCACGATTGAATTCAAAGAAAAATTCGCGAAAACACATTGGTCCATTGCGGATGTGAGCTTTGAGATGAATCTTTGGCTATACAGACAAAACGGAACCTTTGCTGTGTGACAACACGGTAAGTTGAAAGAGTGGACTCGGATACTCTGCAGCGTGTCATTTTGCTTTAGCTCTCTAACGTGTCATTTTGCTCACCAAGCTAGCGTGTCATTTTGCTCACCAAGCTAGCGTGCTATTTTGCTCAATATCACACGGCATTGTTTCACAGGACACGATCCTTTGTGTTTCGCGTGCAATGTAAACAAAAGAAAATTTCTGATTAACCGTTCCGGTTGGCACACTGCTCGCACGCTAGCGTGTCACTTCGCTCACCGCCCATTGTTTAGCGTGTCATTTTAGCGTGCCCGTGCATTCACCTTTTTACCCAAAATCCTGTGGAGGGTGACATATTCTCAACCAGACCCAAATGCAACAACAACTGGAAGACATCTTACGACAACAATAACAAACGGCGGCGGGTCGTCGCATTGCCGGTATCACGACTACCAACACGATCACGACCACCTATAAAAACGGACAATGTCCTACTGTGACACGTAATTCGACCAGTGTACATAACTGAGAACATGAGGACCATCATGAGAACACGTCGTCAGAAAAAGAGAAGACAATGAGGTGGTGCTCTTGCTAGTGCCTTGTCTACATTAGCACCCATCAGTAAAAGGGCCGCGATGGGTTTGGTCAAAGCTTTAGGGAAACGTGCAGTGAAAACCGGAATCCGAGCTGGACGTGGTGCTGCCTTAGGTGCCGCTGGGGCAGGAGTTGGCTACGGGGTCCAAAAACTCATGAAACGCAGGAAACGACGACCTCGCCGATAAAAAAGATCGACCCACGGACGAGACTCCTCAATCGAATCAAGGTGTTACGGAGTGAAGTCAAGTGGTTCCCCTACTTCTTGCATCTATGCAGATGCTCTCGCTCTTACCTGGACGAGAATTGCATGGATCACGAAGACATGAAACGTATCGTGGATGAGTGTACGAGTTACAGAGAAGTCCAGGACATCCTGAACCAGTCCATAGCGACCGCTTTCAAGGATGAGATATGGAACTACGAGCAACAAGCTAAAAAGACAAAACGTGCAGAAAGAAAGTTAGAAGCTATTTGGTCTGGTTAGAAGACAGTTATGAGTACGTCGGTCTGTTTATTGGATGAACCTTTCACGACAGTGGTCGAATTGGACTCCCTGAAACGCTTGGATAAATTGTACGCTTTCTATCACAAATATTGGTGGTGTCGAAGACAGATGTTAGTACAAAATGTGTAACGCCACTCTCAACGGACTAGCATTACTGGTAATGGCCGTGAGTATCATCGTGGGATCCGTGTGGGAACATGGGTACACGGTGGTAGGATTGACGGCTTTCGCTACCTTACTGAAAGAATGGAACGATTTCAAGAAGTATTCGTTCAAGATGGACACGGCCAAGTTTGCTTACACGACTTACGAAAAGACACTGAGTGAACTCAGGAACTATGCTCTTGGTGGAGTGGACGAATTGGATGGTTTTTTGACCAAGATGCAAGCGTTAGACGACGTCGTGACGAATTTCACACCCCCTACCTACAACCGATACGTTCGAGACTACGAAAAACGGTTTCGTTACGTTCCCATATAAAAAAAAGGACATAAAATCAATGGAAGTGCGTGCGAGTCATCATTAGAACCAACATGCCTAAGACGTCAAGGAGAAAGAAACGGCAAGCGTCATCACGTACCAAAAGACGGAAAACCACCAAAAAAGATAGTGCCAAAAGGGAGCTGGTGCCGTCTCCGTGGTAGCGGGTTTACCCAAGGCGGCTAGGGGTATCACCACGGGTATCGGAAACTTGAGAGCCAAACAAGAAGCGAAACACAGCAAAGAGATGTTGCGACAAATGAAAAGAGGTGAAAAGTGGGTTCACAGTGGTGAATCGTTCAGATGCTCGATCATGTGAATCAAAGACATAAAAGAACGATGATTGGTGGAATCACCCCTCACTCATCACAATGCAGGCTCGGAGGAAGAGGAAACAAAGAGGTAGAGGTCTCACTCCAGGCGAAGCCGCAATTCTCAAAAGAAGATTTAAACAAGTATCCCAAGGTTTCAAAAAGTGTCAAAGAGCCAAACAAACATTCATTAGACAAGTAGGTGAAAACCCGACCTTTGATTTAATGGGTCCTTTAATAATAGCAGCCTCGAGAAGGAGACGATAAAAAGAGGATGTCCCTCCCCTCGGACGCAGACGTCAACGATGAAGCGATTACGACGACAACGTAATTTCTTGGAGAGCGTTCTGAAAGAAGCCAATCGAAATAAACGTCAGCAATTGTTGCAATACGCCAACGCCGATCAGATCAATGCTGTCAGCGAGATGGTTCTCAATTTGCTGAAAAAGAGGATCCCCATCGACGCAGTGACTTATGGGAAACTAAAAAGACATAAAAACGTATTGCGGGAAGTAGGTTAACGTAGAAACTCCCTCAAGCGTCGAAGACAACATCTACTGCAGCAGAAAGGAAGCGAATTCTGGAGCGGATTACACGGTTGTTTTCGAGCATGTTGTGTACGATAAAAGGACGCGACGAAGACGGTTACCCGCTAGAGGGTATCAACGTCGTACCCAATTTCCCACCACGTCCAAAAACCTAAGAAGAGTCCACCATCCCTAAACTCGTCCAGTTGTTACAAGACGCCAACCAACGTGAAGCCCAATGGAAAGACTCGTCCGAGTACTGGAATCGAAAGTACCACTCATTGTATCAAATTCAGTGACTTCTGTGAAACCTGTCAAACGAAGCGAGATACCACGCCGCCCGGTGGGTGCAGAGAGTTGTGCACAGAGTGCGGTAAAGGAAAGAAAACAGTCCAAAGTCTTCAGCTACAGTTGGAAAAGAAAGAAAGAGCCATAAGATACTGGCAAGACTGTTACGAGACGGCCTTAAGACAACTGTCCGATTTCCCTGATACGACCTTGAGTCAGTGATGAACGAAGTCATGATGGTACCCGTCCAAGAGTTCAATCGATTACAAGATTACAAAGGTCAGATTACCCAGAATGCCTCGTTGAACAAAGCGGGACATTTAGCAGCCGAAGAACATCTCATCTTGAAAGACAATCGTATCCCTGACAGTATGGCCGTCAAGATGGTTAAACCCATTGCAAGGGAAGACAGTAAATTGGTGAAACGTATATGGACAGGCACACTTGGCCCTATCTCGTACCAAGGGACGTCAGAACCCGAAGGCACGGCTGACGCACCCGTCGAGAATCTGTTGAAACAGATCATCAAAGGGGTAAAAAAAGAACCCAAAGCCACAGCCCCAGTCGTCATCAAACAAGAAGCAGCTACCCCCAAACCTGTGAAAAAAGAAGCCGCTTCCCCCAAACCCAAGAAAAAGCGTGTGCATCCTGCCAAAAAGATCAAGTTCAAACCTTCCACGTCAGGTATTAAAAAGGAGACGAAAACTCCCAAACCACCCATTACACCCAAACCATCCACAAATAAAAAGGGGAGTGTGAAAAAGGCAGTCTTATCTGGAGCAGCCAAAGGTTTCTTAAGATCCGTCGGTATCGACGAACGATTCATAGAAAACGAAGACGACAGTGGAGGGTACAGTCCCAACAGCAAGAAAAAGAAGTACAAAAAGGCTAAGAAGACAGAGGTAGAAAAGTTAAAAGAAGGTTGGGAAGATTTTAAAAAGCCTTGGAGACGGAGACTAGGCTATGACACGGACTAAGAAGAAAAAAGCACCCCAGAGGAGAAGAAGTACTCGACAACAACGAGGGTACGGGATCGACATCCAGAAATGGTTGGGCAAGACGGGGATCAAGTTTCATTGGCCCGATTATCAGTACATGGGACCCAGTACCAAATTGAAGAAACGTTTAGCACGAGGAGACCCCGGGATCAATCGTCTGGACCGACTGGCCAAACAACATGACATTGACTATTCCAGGGCCAAGAACTTACAAGACAAATGGAAAGCCGACGCCAAGATGATCAAAGGCATCGATAATTTACCCGGACGTAAGACCATGACAGAACGCGTTGTTAAGAGAATCATGCAAGCTAAGAAACGATTGAAGTTGTAAAAAAGTTTTTTTATTTCAATCATTAAAGTTTTTCACTTGTTGTTTAGAAAAAAGATCTGTCATTTTTTTCATAACTCACACATCATACCGCCGTGGTACAGGGTATCCGAGACAGTAGATCTCACCATAAGTCTCTCGATCGTTATTTGGTCCCCGAAGGTCATCGAAGACACGAATAACAACCTAAACCTAAGTCTGGTGATAAAATCGTACAGTCTATAAGGGGTGTCGAAATAAAACACTCTATATATACATATGTATATGATCGTAGCAATCACTTGGAAGGGCATAAACACTGTACCGTGAATGTACAGGGAAATTTGTCTCTCTGTGGTTCGCACAAAGTCCTCCAACTCCCGATAGTAACGGAACCACACCACTGGTGAAATGGGGAAACTCAAGTGAATCCACGAGCGCGTTAACGAATTTTGCGTCTCAAATGGTCTTCCCCTGTCTCTGAACTGCCAGATGTCATGCTGAATTCTCATTCGCTGAACCATCACTGCAAAAAAGAAAAAAATCGTCAGGTCCATAGACCGTCCTCGTGGTAAAGCGCCGGACCACCCGCAAAAGGTAATAGGCAGAGATATTGAATAACGACATCCCTTCGTCCTTCCTCCCATCTAAAGAAGGGTCTGAACCGTTGAATTTGAATCAAGTTATACGTCGAATAAGGAGTGTTGAATATGAACAGCCAGTACAAAACACCCCTGATCTCTCGGGTCGCCTCCACAGGGAGTCGCACACAGCCATTCACATACATGATTCGATTCGGAAATAGAGTGACGAAATTATCGAGCATGACATAATAATGATGCCAAATGTCTGGGTCCACGTAATACGGCATAGCGTGATGAGTGTGCAAAGGTCTATTCTCACTACAGTAGCGGTGCAACTCTTAGGCCATTCCCGTTATGCTATCCATACCTGCTGGTAACTCGAACGGGTCATCGTCGTCCTTCGCGTCGAGTTCCTCATCGGTTTCCAGCACGATCTCGACCAGATTCAGGTTGATCACGTGTCAGCAGTTGCCACAGATTCGTACTCGCCTCAACATCTCCTGGTAACAACGTCGATGCATGAACACGCCGCAGCATGAAGTGTGTTGACATCTCGTCAAGGAATTGATGTCGATACCTCTCTGACAAATGAAACAGAGTTGTTGAAGTGGCGGTTCTTCAGGTGCCAGGCCTCGAAGGCGACGACTACGTTTCGGTTCAGTCGACATGACGAAACTAACTCCGATTGCAGTTGCCTCGCTTTATGTCAATCCGATCCGCCAATCAATGACCAGGCGGATGTCACGTGAACAAAGTGGACCCAGGGGATAGGGGTATCCCCCTCTTACCCACCCGGTCGGAGACTGGACCCCGGTCGAGAGAAATCTGGTATCCAGTTTTCCAGTCGCGTATAAAAGAAGCGAAGCGATCCGTTCACGGCACTCTGAGTGTCTTCATGATCAGCGCATCGAGCGCTGATCATGGCTGAGCTGAACGACGATGAGATGAATCATCAGATGGACCTACATGAGGCAGTGAGTATCTGAAAATGGGTAGTTTAACATGTTCCATATGCACGCAACTCATCCTTAGTACTGAGAAACACGGTCGAACCAAGTGTTGCTACCATTTCGTTCATTTCAATTGCTTCACCCAGGCACTCGATGATCAATTGAACAAGGGTGTGATCAGTGAGAAGTTGTACTGCCCACTCTGTCACTCGTTGTGCCTGCTTAGTTACCTTGTAGCCATTTTGGACTGACTATGGAACTGAATCTGGTCACGCCTCTACTGGAAATACGCGTTCGCGTGGACTTGAAACCGAGGTGTTATGATTTTGTACGTTACAACATTCACACCTTGTTCGCAACTTTTTTCATAGAGTTACTGGGACCGCTTGCTAGCAGAAATCCAGGCCTACATTATTTCTCTCGAAGCGTCCCAGTATTTCATTGACAGACACGAAAGTAAGCCGTGGCGGGAATATTGTAATGGGATCGAGACCTTCGGAAAGGTTCAAGCAGCCCGGGGACTAGGACCCATCAAAGTCAAGCTAGAGAAATGTTTACTAAAGTATTGCCCTAAAGGAAGAATTCCAGGAATCGAAAACAGACATTTAATCGTATCAGCATTCTATACAGACAGAGAGAACATTAAGAGAGAAGTTTTTTTAGGGTACGGGTACAATAACGCCTATTACAGAATGGAAAACGTTAAGTCCACCTTACTTTTTCTAGACTGAAAGTCACTGGGATCGACTACCCAAAGAAATACAGTGTTATGTGGTTTCAATGGCCATGTGGCAACACATATTCGACCGCAGAAACGACAAACTGTTGTGCAGTCTTCATGAAGAAATCCTAGACTACGCAAAACTGAAGGAAGAATGGGAAATAGGACACATTAAGAACGTATAGCAATGTAATTTTGCCTGCTGTCTAAGAAAGTACGGACCATTCATGTCCAACCATCTGAAAATATACGGTTGTTACATTGACATTGACGACAACTACAAGAAAACGTATTTATCCGACACTCTCAAAGGTGCTTCGGAACGTGTAGAAATAGAAAAGACGTTCATCTACCCCATCAGTATATACAGTTATAAATACCCTAATTTAGTTTAAAAACTCTCTTGCACAGTTACTGGGATTGGTTACCGCCAGAGACACAGGAACGTGTGATTTCATTAGCTGTTTCACAACATGTTATTGATCGGAGAAGGAACGAACTATTGTGCAGGCTTCATAAAGAAATTGTAGATTATGCAAGATTAAAGAGAACCTGGGGATATGGCCACGTAGAATTAAAAAGGCAAAATGTAATCTAACCACTTGTAAATCGTTGTACGGACCATTTATACCCAATCACATGGTTATCACGGTTATTATGTTACCCTCCGTAACGAAAAAAAGAAAATATATTTAGGGTACAACTTTAAAGATGCCATGGAGTCTGTAGATGATAAAAAATCATTCTTGTTCTCCGCTGATGTATGATTGGTTCTTGCAAACAACCAATAAAAAAATTTGCATTCGACTTCATAAAAAGCGATGTTTGTGTCACTGTCTCAATCAAAATGTACTCATGTCTTCACAGAACACACGACGGAACCACGACGAAGCATTCTTCGACGAGGAGGACGACGATGACTGGATCTTTGATCCGGCTCTCGATGAAGTATTGACTCAAACCGGTGGAGGTAGTACAACACCCCTCCTAGAATTCGAATTAAGACCCGTAGGCACTCAACGGAACTGGAGAAATGTACTCAACAAGCAAAGGTTCGAAGCGACAAACAACGTCGAGACATCACTCCCAAGGACAACCTTGGCGAAGAATTGACTCATGCCCTTCAACGATCCATCGAGCAACAAATCGCTCAGGATCCCACCCTGACTCCTCACTCCACGGTCCATTTCACCATGCAGTCCAGTGCCTTCACTCACGCTTTCCAATCCACCACTTTCACTGTGCGCGAATTCGAAGAAGGAAGCGAAAGACTAGACACTTATCTTCAGTTTCTCGCAGCCAAACTCAACTCCAACAAAGAATTTACCCCCGACGACACCTTTACCATGGAAACCACCCTCATACGCACACCAGGTCCAGGTCGCGGAAACGGAAAACAATACCGACCTAGCAAAGCCGCCGTCCGTGCAATCGTCAAAAAGTCACGCGTGACCATCAAAAACAAGGACGAACTTTGCTGCGCTCGCGCTATCGTCACGATGAAGGCCCGAGTCGACGGGGGTCAACGGATGCCGATTACAAAAACATGCTGCGAGGTCGACCCATTCAAACCAACCGTGCCAAGGAACTCCACCGCTTAGCTGGCGTCCCTGAAGGATCTTGTGGCATTCCCGAGTTGCAGAAGTTTCAGGCCGCGTTACCTGGGTATCAAATAAAGGTCCTTTCCATCGATCCGCCGCACATGATTATTTACGCGGGACTCGTACCCTCTGACAAGATCATTCGTTTAATGGGTTCCTCAGCAAATCCAACTTTTGCAATGATTGCAATCGAGGATACCATCAAGACAACATTGAACATCATCCCTGCGACGGTAAATGGTGTCCCTCCTGTAAACGAAAGGACTGTCTCAATTTCATCGAAGCCAAACGACCCATGGCACGTGGCAAGTTTCCCACTCCCACTTCGATCTGTCGGTTGTGTCACAGAAAATTCTTCGGAGACCAATGCTACAACTACCATCTGCAACGACGGAGCCTGAACATCCAATCCATATGCGACACTTACAAAAAGTGTCCAGACTGTTGTCATGTCTATGAACTAAAAAACAGGAGTGGACGAGAAGGTGATCGCCGTTTCCCCGATCACGCGTGCGGCTGGGGTGAAGTCGCATCTGCGTAAAAAAGGTCTTTCTACCGACTCACCAATGTTACATCCAACGTATCCCCGTAGATTAAGACGAACCCAAAAAGAAACGAGTGCCGCGCGACGAAGTAAGAGATCGTCCTTTCGAGGAACCCAAACCCGGTGATCCCGACACCAGAGTCTGGATAGAGAGAGATCCACCCCTTCAAGTGTACTGCGACTACGAAGCCATCACGGACGCTGAAAGTAATCAGACACCCATTCTTCTCTGCTTAGAAGACGACGAAGATGATAACTTCTGTTCCTTCTACGGTCCAAACCGGACCGCTGACATGTTCGACTACCTCAAATCCATCGCTGTCGACATGGACGGAGACGATCAGGACGTCATCGTCATCTTTCACAACCTCAAAGGCTACGACGGAATGTTCATCTTACAACACTGTTACGCCACTCATCGAGAAGTCACTGACCAGATCACCGTAGGCACCAAGACACTGTCTCTGAGATCCGACAGACTGACATTCAAAGATTCCCTGTGCTTCCTTTCGTTTCCGCTGGCCAACTTTCCCGCCACCTTTGGGATCAACGAACTGTGCAAGGGATTCTTCCCGCACAAATTCAATACCCTAGAAAACCAAGATTACGAAGGACCCATGCCACCACGCGACACGTACGATCCCGACGGCATGTGCGCCAAAAAGAAAGCCGAGTTCGAGCAGTGGTACCAAGAGAAAGTCAACGACAACTACCATTTCGTCCTACGTCGAGAAATGGAAGCCTATTGCGAGTCAGACGTCAAACTCCTCAAAGCAGGCTGTCAAAAGTTCCGACAAGAATTCAAACAAAAAGCCGACTTTGACCCACTCGAGAAATGTATCACCATCGCCTCCGCCTGCAACCGATTCTGGCGCAAGAAACTAGTCCCACCCAACACCATCGCCACCTCGAGGATGGCACGGTGCCAGATCCAATCAGTCCATCAAAGCCCTGAAATCGTTGGCCTGGCAAGAACACCTGCTACGACTTCAACATCCTGCCCAAGGCGATCGTATCCCTACCGTCCGAAACGGAGGCGAAGTCCGTGTGACCAATCACTTGGTCGACGGTTACGATCCTACCACTCAAACCGTCTACGAGTTCCACGGATGTCTATGGCACGGGTGTCCTCGCTGTTTCCCTCGCAAATGTGACAGATATCCCATCTGCCACACCGATCGCACCATACAAGAAGTCTACGAGTCCACACTCAAGAAACATGCCCCTCTCAGGCAGCGTGGCTACCATCTACAGATAAAGTGGGAATGCGACTGGGACATGGAGGTCAAAACCGACCCAGGCCTCCGTCAGTTCCTCGATACATTTGAAATCGTCGACCCACTCGAGCCACAGGAGGCCTTCTTCGGAGGTCGTACGAATGCTGTCAAACTGAATCACGTGGCCAACGTGACCCAAGGAGAGAAAATCAAGAACGCTGACCTGACGTCACTGTACCCCTGCGTCAACAAGAAATGCGAATACCCGGTAGGACATCCACAAGTCATCGTCAACCCCGAAGATCAAGACATCCACCACTACTTCGGGATGGCCAAAGTTGACATACTACCTCCTCACGAACTACACCATCCCGTTCTACCTTTTCGTCATGGAGATAAACTCACATTCCCACTCTGCCGCTCGTGTATGAGAGAGGAAACGATCAAACCCCTCTTGGAAAAATCGTGCCTCTCAACACACCACGGAACAACGCACTCTCCGAGGGACCTGGTGGACACCCGAAATCCAAAAAGCCGTTGCCATGGGATACACGCTCATCAAGATCCACGAAGTCCACCATTTCCCACCAGACCAACGTCGTGAAGGTCTCTTTGCTGATTACG
This sequence comes from Orbicella faveolata, assembly GCF_042242905.1. NCBI lineage: Eukaryota > Metazoa > Cnidaria > Anthozoa > Scleractinia > Merulinidae > Orbicella > Orbicella faveolata. Next base: position 18,690,865 of record NW_028301540.1, read on the forward strand.
TGAACACCTGGCTAAAAATCAAACAAGAATCCGCTGGCTACCCTGGTTGGTGCAACACCCCCGAAGACAAATTACGCTACGTGCGCCAATACCAGGAGAAAGAAGGTATCTCCCTCGACACCGCCATGATCCAGAAAAATCCCGGTCGTAAAGCCACTGCCAAGCTCATGCTGAACTCCTTCTGGGGTAAGTTCGGAGAAAATGTCCACAAACCCATCACCCAAGTGGTCTACAATGCAGCGCAACTCTTCGACCTCGTCTCCAACCCCTTCAACGACACACGACAAGTCAGAATCGCTAACGAGGAAACTCTAGAAGTCGTTCACGCCGAACTCAAAGAAAACCAACCCGACAACGGACGAATCAACATCTTCGTGGCAGCTTTCACCACCTGTTGGGCCCGTCTCAAATTGTACAGTTACTTGGAACAGTTAAAGCAACAAGTTCTGTACTTTGACACCGACTCCGTCATCTACTCCCACAAACCAGGCCAAGTGGATATTCCTCTAGGTGATTACTTGGGTGACATGACCAACGAACTCGACGACGGCGATTTCATCACCGATTTCACCTCTGCTGGACCCAAAAATTACGGCTGCAGAACCAACCTAGGCAAAGTCTGCTGCAAAGTCAGAGGATTCTCACTCAATGTACGAGGATCCAGGCCACTCAACAATGATGTCATGCGACAAAATCTCCTCGACGAACTCAAACAACCTGTCGGTGGACGACGCAATATCGAGGTCGTCAACCCGAACTTCTTCTGGAGAAACCCCACCACCAAACATCTCAAATTCATCACACGTACCAAAAGCTACGGACTCGTCTTCGACAAACGTGTCGTTGACCCGAACACTTTCATGTCATTTCCGTACGGATACAGTCCATTGTAAATTCACTTCCGTTTTTGTCAATAAACATCAATTTCAAACTCACTTCCTGTTGTCATCGCCTTATCTGGCCCTCCTAGAAGTGTGACGTCATCACTTTTGGTCAAATGCGCCATCTTGAATATGCTAATTAGACAATCCTGCAATCTGATTGGTCGAGAGCCTGTCACGCGATTTTTTCCTGCAATCTGATTGGTTAGGTCCTGTATAAGCGTCCTTCACTACTCTGGTATCACCATGCATGACTTCGAATTTGTGAAGAGAGATAGAAACATCATCTTCACTCCTGTGGTTAAGAAGGGCCACCAATGGGATTTTGTCCACGTAAAGCACCTGTGTGGGAATGTCAGACTGGTCACCAGCAGGGAGAATACAGAACAGAAGGATGGCACTCTGGCAACAGACAGTGATAATGTTGTCAGTTCTCCTTCCCGTGCCTCTACTTCAGGTGTTCCACTAGCAGCATGTGATGAGATTGATGATGAAGAGCTACAAGAGTTTGGAGCAACAACCTCACTGTTAACCACAGATCAAAAAGTGACAAGAATAGCCGCTGTATTTCCTGGTATTCCCTTGCCTGTCATTGGAAGTGCACTTCATCCTCATGGCAGCATTGAGAGGGCTGTAAATTCCCTTCTCAGCTACAGAATGTCTGAAGGAGAAATTGATCCTGTAGCCAACCCAGTATCTGGGAGGAAAATTGCCGATCAGATGACAGAGGATGCAGAAAGAGTAAATGGAGAAAACTGTGCTCAGTGATTTGAAAGGCTGAGAAAATGAATGCTTCCAAGAGGGATGAGAGACAAATTAAAAGTAGATCCTGAAGATCAAGTCATGAATGTCTGCTCCTATTACAAGAGTACAGATTTTGATGCTTTAGTACCAATATCTGTGTTTGTTAAAGGCCAACCTGCTGTTGATGCCGGGGGTGTTCTGAGACAAGTGTTTGGTACAGTCTTCGTGTCGCTGTGCAACAATGAAGATATCAAACTCATATTTACAGGAGAGCCATACAGAAAACTGCCAGTGTTCAGCGATGAGCTTGTAGTAAATGGTTTCTCTGAGATTTTAGGGAAAATGATCTCCTATAGTCTTGTACAAGGTGGCCCTGGTTTTCCCTACCTGTCACCATCCATTTACTGGTTCCTAGCAACTAGGGACCTGCAAACTGCTTTAGCCAAAGCATCCTGTGCTGATGTCCAGAACAATGAGTTAATCAAGTACATTGATAAGGTAAACAAATTTAAATGCACTTTATATTACCAGTCAACCTCTTACATGTATGTGCTGAAAGACAGAACGGAGATCTTAAAATTTTGTCATAGAATGTTGACTGTTTTTCTCTGGAAACAATTAAAATTATTTGTTTTTCCCTTACCTGTGCTATTGTTTATGCTCAGAAAGTCTAGTTCACGATTTGTTTTTTTTGGTTGTGATGTACAGCAAGAAACAAACTGGGAATTTATGATGTACATGCGATGTTACATCGGTCATGGTAAGATAGCTAAATAGTAAGCCATAAAATGTTTGACTGAACAAACTAAAGTAATTTGATACGTCTCCAGATTAATGTAGATACCATCTTATTTTCTAACAGGCAATTTGATTCGTTCTTTGATACAACCCGCACTGTGATCGGTGTGACACGCGCACATGCATAACTCCCTCACTCACCGATCACATAACCCTTCCAGCCCCCAAGAGGAATTTTTGCTCAAAAATACTCAAGTTAATTTAGAAATTTTTTCGCATTTTATACGAGTCGTGCGTTTACCCTTTTAACACAACACAACACAACACAACTTCACTGAAAATAGAAAGAAAGAGAAAAAAACCTCTGAGACGTTGAAAGTCTGATTTAATTAAATTGCACTTTAACTTGGTGCCGCGCAATCTTCAAAGAACATTTGAACAGTTTTCATACTTTTTACCTTTAAAAATATCGGACTAAAATGATTGTCATCAAATAAAACTATTAAACTGCTCCTGCAGAGACCTAAAAACCGTACAGAAATGAAAGCTTTTTTTGTTTAATATCCTGGGAACAACAGTCGATGACTTGTAAGCTCTAATTGAATTTACTCCCATATAAAAAACAAAAGTGTCGAGTTACCATTTGTAACTAAAAATAGCAAACATTTCATGGGAACAAGTGGTGACGATTCGTCAGCTCTAATTGAATTTACTACCTTGTGAAAAACAAGAGTGTCGAATTACCCATTGTAACTAAAAAATGAAAATATCTGGTTATATTTGCATGCAATAAGAACAAAACAATCGTTATCTGCACTTACTATTGTAAACGTTAGAACTCCTTCAAATCTAAATAGTCTCGTCTCCTTTAAAACATGCCCTAAGAACTAGAACCGACGATTCGTGACCTCTAATTGAATTAACTCCTTGTGAAAAACAAAAGTATCAAGTTACCCTTTGTAACTAAAAATAAAAATATCTCGTGCCATTTTTCATGAACTGCTTCAAAACTCAAGACTCATCTCGTTCATAACTAGCCACCATTACACTGAACATTATGCACTCTAAAACAACCCAATGTACGTATGTAACTGTCACACTCCCCTCCAAACCGGACTAAAAATCACAAACCGGCAACATACACGTCACTCTTTATTTTTCAATTACCAAAGTCCTTGTGTTTATACATACCTTGTGTTCCTCACATACTATGTACCTTTACAACAAGAAATTTGATTGGCTGTTCATAGTAGATCCAATCTGATTGGTGTGACATACATACATCACTCACTCACTCACCCATTGACCCGTCCATAACATACCCGACGCGCCGACGAAGAGGTATTTTTTTTTACAAAAAAATAATTCAAAAACTGTCCGAAGATGTTAACTTCTTTTTTGTTTAATATCCTGGAAATAAGAGGCGATAAGTTGTCAGCTCTAATTGAATTTACTCCCATGTAAAAAAACATGTGTTAAGTTACCATTTGTAACTAAAATTAGCAATATCTTGTTTTGTTTGTTCAAACATTTCATGGGAACAAGTGGTGACGATTCGTCAGCTCTAATTTAATTAACCCCCTTGTGAAAAAGAAAAGTGTCAAGTTACCACTTGTAACTAAAAGTAGCAAACATCTCGTGGGAACAAGTGGTGATGATTTGTCAGCTCTAACTGAATTTACTCCTTGTGAAAAACAAAAGTATCAAGTTACCCTTTGTAACTAAAAATGAAAATATCTTGTGCCATTTGCATACTACTAACTCATGAACTGCTTCAAAACTCAAGACTCATCTCGTTCATAACTAGCCACCATCACACTGAACATTATGCACTCTAAAACAACCCAATGTATGTATCCAACTGTCGCACTCCGCTCCAAACCGGACTAAAAATCACAAACCGGCAACATACACGTCAGTCTTTATTTTTCAATTACCAAAGTCCTTGTGTTTTAATACAATAAAACGCCCAAGACTTCATATACCTCACTAAAGTTATCATGAACGAAAACAATTTCCTTTTCCTCCTACTGCAATTCGTGCCGGCTATTAATGTGAAAAAGCGAAAACCCTGATAACATTGAAGAGAAAAGATTTAGTTTCATTTCAAACGTATCATCTCATTCCAGTGGTAAACAAGAACCATTATAATTGTAAAATCGTCACAGAATAATATCTTTTTGTTCTGTTGACCAAATTAATTGTAGTCTCTTCGCCTTTCACAGTGAAACTTGTCAATGGATGCTGACATTGACTACACGCCCGGAACACTTACTACGAACCCTGCAGCAATATTTAGGTTTCAATACAACATGCAAACGATTTGAACCTGGTCGCAACCTCATCAAATTCCCAGTAGTGCATTCCGCTCCCCTAAAATACAATTGTTCTTATCATTCAAATCTTAAACCTAGTAGCAGAGCGGCTAAGACTCATTTAATTGAAAACTTTATCTCATGGGAAAAGCTCACCCTTCATTGCATGCTCGTAGTTATATGCCAAACACTATGTTTCTTTGACTGATTATCCAATTGCAAATATTTATCAAACTCGCCCACAAAATCCTCGCCTCAGAAGATGTCGAAATAAGCCCAATACATGAATAATTCCTCCTCTTTTACAGAAGAATAAATATGGCCGTTCTGAACTCTATCGGGATCAAATCTCCTCACATACTATTTACCTTCACAACAAGAAATTTGATTGGCTGTTTATAGTAGATCCTATCTGATTGGTGTGACATATATACATCTCTCACTCACCCATTGACCCGTAACATACCCGACGCGCCGATAAAAATAACTCGAAAACATTTGGCGACACGACCGCTGTCTTGCGGGGTCGCTGGTCAAAACTTTATTGTCTCTAGAAATATTTGTTACAAGTGTTGGCGATCTGAAATTGAACAGTTCAGATGCATATCCTGGAAAATTTTTGTCCAGTACAAGTTAATACTTAATTAATTAAAAATACTTTTACCGCAGGCTATAATCTATTCATCGCTAGTTCAACTTCACGTGCAGATCGTTATCTGACATTCGATCAAACTTAGTTTTCTATCGAGCCATTCGAACACCACCAAAGTAAACCAGACATTTCATTTCTTGAAAAAGAACTCTTTTAATTTGATCTTTTTTGTTTATCCATAAAAAATTAAAAAGTTTCGTTTGGACTCTTTTAATAACTTCTCGTGGAACAGTTAACATCGAGGCCGTATATACCAATTTTGAGATTCCTAACGTTTTAGCGAGTAGGGTTCTTCCCATGAGAGTGAGGTCACGAGACAACCTGAAATGTTTAATTTGGTTTCCATCTTTTGGATTTTTAGAAAGAAATTCAGGTTATTGTTTTTATCGCTGTCATGTGCCATGTACGTTCCTAAGATTTTAATTGGATCAATGGAGACATTTATTTCAAGGGGTTTAGTCTTACTGTTCTTCAATGAGCCTATCCACAGAGCCTTTGTCTTTTTGCTGTTTAGCTTTAAACCTGAGATATCGCCAAACTTCCCCAATACCGACATACTTTCATGCAAGGACGAGGTGTCCTTGCATATTAATGTAGTGTCATCAGCAAATTGACTTAGTTTAACTTCACAAGAATAAGGTAGTTCAATATCCGTAATTTTAGGATTTTGAGGTATTTTTTTGTGCCAGAATTTCTACGCATAGGATAAATAATAAGGGACTCAGAGGGCATCCTTGCCTTACTCCTCTTGACACCCGGAAATAGTTAGTCATGTATCCCCCGTTAATAACCCCACTCTCAACATCACTATAAAGTACCGAGATCTATTTCCGAATGTTTGGGCCAAAATTGTAGCGCGTGTTGGATAAAGGACCATTCCAGCCTATCAAAGGCTTTTTCAAAGTATATGAACAGCAATATACCAGGAAGTTTACTTGATTCAGGCTGATATATCGTCCTTTTACGAAGCCCGTTTGATCTGAGTGAACCAATTTTGGCAGGTTCGGTTCTATTCTTTTTGCAATGGCTCTGGCAAGTATTTTGTAGTCGACATTAAGCAATGTTATCGGCCGCCAGTTACTTGAAACCATAAGATTATTTTCGTCCTTTGGTATAAGTGATATAATTCCTCGCCTCTGAGATATAGATAGCTTGCCTGTTTGAAAGCCTTCATTAAAAGAGTCAAGGAGATTTCTCCGTAAAAGTTCGAAGAAAGTTTCGTAAAATTATTTTGTAAAACCGTCGTCTCTTGGAGTTTTGCCGGGTTGGAAGCCTTTTAAGGCATTTAACAATTCGTCTTTCGTCAGGTCATGTTCAAGTTTACTTACTTCGTCTTGGCATAGTTTTGGATTTTGTAGGTTCGAGGTGAATAAAGCAAAGTCATCCTCATAGTCGTTATTTTCTTCTTGCGAGATTCTAGAGGTCAGGAAATTTTTATAATAATTTTCTATTTCCTTGTTTATCTTAGTCATATCAGAGATAATTTCACCATCTGTTGTTTTAAGCTGGGTTATAATCTTTTTCTCATAATTCCGTTTTTCCAAATTGAAGAAGTATTTCGTCGGTTTCTCGCCATTCTCGATTCACCTGGTTCTTGATCTGAACATTGCCTCTTTTCCCTTTATAGAATAGATTTCAGTTAGTTCTTTTTTAAGGTTTTCGAACTCCATTAGAATATTGTCATCTAAATTTTCATTATTACAAATTTCTTCATCTAACTCTTCTAATTTGCGTTGAATGATAGTTTCGCGGTTTCTCAAATTGAACTTTTTCTTTTTGGAATAGGCAATTGTCGTGCTTCTTATTTCCATTTTCAGTAGTTCCCAGTACAATTGACAGTTCTCGACGTTTTTGGTATTTGTTTTGAAAGGAGGGGTAGTTACTTTTAATTAAGTTAATCTACTCATTGTCTTTTAGTAGCGTGTTATTAAATTTCCAATTTCCGGGCCCGCATGCTGGTGCTTGGTCAATCTCAATACCAAGGAATGCAGCCTTATGATCGGGGGCGACTGAGGCTCGTGTTTCTATTCTCGTTACTTGATTGATTAATTGTTTCGTAATTATAAAGAAATCTATCCTGGACTTCAGTTTTCTATTTTAAGTTTCATGGGTATATGTTTTTGAATTTGGGTGAAGTCTTCTGTAAACCTCAACCAAATTAAGCTCTTTCATCAGGCTCAATAGGCCGTTCCTATAACTTGTCTCTCTCCATGAAAGTCCGCCAGTCTTATCTAAGTGGCTAAGTGTAGTATTCCAATCTCCTACCATAATGACCTTAGAGATACACGTTTTAGATACTAGAAGATGGTTGAGTTTTTGCGAGAAAGGAATTTGCAATCGGTAGTCAGTCGGTGCATAGACATTTGCTACAAACAATTTCTCCGTTGTTAATTTCAAATTAGCAAAAATATACCGCCTCTCTTCATCACTTTCTATGGTTTCTAAAGGATAACCGTTTGGTTTTACTAGTATACATACACCTCTGGAATGTTCTGAGCCGTGACGGAGTATAATCTGTCCACCACATTCAGCACGCCAAATTGTTTCATCTTTCTTTTTAGAAAATGTTCCTTGAAGGCAAAAGATTGATTCTTTTTGTTTCTTTAGATAACAGAAAATGGCTCTTCGTTTTTCTTGTTTACGAAGACCACGGACGTTCAGTGACAAAATCTTCAATTGTGGCATGAATTTGCATACAACAATAAAGCATAAGTTATTCTAAAGGGAACAAAAGTAACACGGATTGCAAAACAACACTATACCAAGACAGAAAAAAAAACAAAAGCACAGTAACACTGAAAACTTACTCTTCTGGGATTTACCTGCGTCCTTCCGAAAATTCAACACAAGCAACCAAGGTCAAGTGAAAATTATCAACAAAATTCCGAAAACGCCGTCAGTCGTCGAAGCAAACTTAGTACGTTAATCACGATTATGTAACATATTTCAAAGTCCGGGAGAAGAAAGAAGGCTACGAGGCTAAATGAACTAAATATTGGCTGAATCTTAATTATTGGTGAATCTAATTTAATTTGATAAGGTCTGCCTCACACTTAATTTGAATAACAAAGCTACCAGATGGGTCCGTTTTCACAAAAATTGTGCCGTCCAAAGTCCAGATTCTCCAGTTTCGATGGTCTTTTTTTATCTCTGACCTTTTTGAATAGTTCTGATCTTAAGGGGGTCTTATACTCTCAGATATGAATTTTTCTCCAGAAAACCATTTTTTTGGAACATGAAGATTCAACATCCCTGTCCATTTGTAAATCGTATTTTGAAACGATTTTCCTCTAATTACTCCAGAATTGACGTTTAAATTAAGAAATCTGAACACTTCTAGCTATATTTCAACATAGCAACACCCATAGCAACCATTGTTTACAGTCTAAAAGTACTCACAAAATGGATTCAATTCAGTACATTTTAATGATACTTTACAGAAACGCTTTAAAGATGTGTAGTTATGAGAATTTTGCATCATGGTCCTGAACATTATTTCTTCTACCATCTTATACGCTCCTTATACTTGGTTAACATTTCTATGACTGGTGTGTATTCGGGTGTTCAATGAAACATTCATGTAAAACCTTTAAATAAACCCCTCCCCCTGCCCCTAACCTCCCCCCCCCCCTAGTTCACAGGGTTAATTTGGGCTCTCGGAGGCCGAAGTAAAACTTTAAAGCCTTATTTCTCAAAATGATCAAATAGACGGATCATCAATATCTCGCACACGATATCTCCACTGGGTTTTAACCGAATGTTGTCAAATTTTCAACATTGATGAAGGACACAATTATCTAGGTCTTAAACCTCCAAAATTTGCAATTTATGAAATTTTTTCCTGTTATTTAGTTAATATAGTTAATATTAGTTAATATTAATATACTTTTTCAACATTTCACGAGAAAAACCCCCTCAAAACACTGTTTTCTGAGGTTTGTCTCCTGGACAACTTGCTTATGGACAGGATGAACTTAATTCCATACTTCTCGAACCATTCATTATTACGTTATCGTGTTTATAATGAACACCACTTTTTAACACTAAGGAGCTAGTTATTCATTAACTATTGTGGCACGTGAGCTGGAAAAGCTCATTTTTGAAGTCAGAGTGCAAAGTCCTTTAACGTGATACCAAAACTGTTCCACAGAGTTGTTTTGCAAAAAAAAAAAATTTGTAGGTATAAGACCACCTTAAGGCAGTCAGATTTTCGTTAATATAAACTCCTTCGATGAATCTTCCGACATTAACTTTGCGTAGCTTTGTTCTGTTCCTGTATAATCTATTCCTGTTGTAATAATTGGTAAATCAGACTATCATCGGCCTTGGCCGCATATTACCTTTCTTCATGCGGTGTGCTATATCGATGTCTTCAGGTTCTAGGTTGATGTGTAGGCACTTAGCAAGGTCCAGCACAATTCCCTCTGCGTTTTCGCTTTCCTGCTCGGGTATCCCGTGTATTTCTAAGTTGAATTTCCTTGAATACTGTTCCAAGCTGTTAAGAGTCCCCGTCCATAAATATGGAAAATAACTCGGCCGAGGGTCGAAAATTCGATTTTGCTCATATTTTTACGGTAGATAGGCTAGGGCATGACGAAAACTACTGGACAGTTTTTTTGCCAAAATATCCTTTTATTTCAAAGAAATATGCAAATTGCCAAATTCCGTTAAAATCGTCATTTGACGCACCATTTTATTAAACAAGTTTGGGAGCCTCGCATGCAAAACCACATCATTCTTCCGTCTTTAAAACACTCAAATATTTTTGTGCAATGTTTAAATGTGTACTGGGTTGATTTTAGGGAATATTGCAGTTTTTGTTGGGTGCAAAATAATTAAATTTCGAAGACATGTATTTCATTCAATTAAAAGTACTTCGTAAAAATAATTGATTTTCACCATTTGCGAAACCTACCAATGGATTAAACTTCTGGTGGTTGAATCGCAGAAGGATGGTCTACAGATTCCTGTAAAAATTTCTTTGGGCAAATGATTGTGAGCGACGCGAGAGCTTTTCAAAGTACGTTAAAAATGTAGATATTTAACCATCCGTCGTCAAATTTCAATTTACGGGTTAGACATATATTTTACCACGCGCCACATGTCTTGAGCTATGTTAAGTTGAAATAGACACAAAGCTAATAATTTCGAAATGTTCTAACCCTACTTGCTGTAAAAGGCGGGTCCAAAAAACGATTTAACGTGTTTCCGTCACCATTCGTCGCACGTAAAGCAGAAGTTTGCTTTTGTTTACACAGCTCCTATGGGTTTCGAAAAAACACTGACCCCCCACTGACCCCCTACTGACCCCCCTACTGACCCCCCCTACTGACCCCCTATAAAAGCAATGGGAAAATGAAAATTAAAAAAGCCCAGACTATCAATGAGACCGATTCAAGTTCATCAATAAATTTAGCTTACCTGAAACTTCCAAGATGGCGGACGCGTTGCAGATTTCCCACTCTCTTGTTCTCCTTTGACTGTTTAGTGGAGGTTTTGCTGACGGAAGATCGAGCACAGAATAAGCTTGAATATCATCAAATATTGTCTTCGTCCGCATTGGAAAATGAAGCAAAGAAAAAAGCTGACAAATGAGCAGGCTCGCGAAAGGCTTGTGATGGACTGCTCGTGCGAGCGGCACGAACACGCGTGTAAACCTCAACCGGAAGACAAATTTCATAAGGTAGTTCCAGGCCTCTCGCCTTGTATTTGCATTTTAAGAACTGTGGTAACTGTAATAGTAACTGTAGTATAAACCATTTGGACAAGCCCGTTGGATTACTTTCTCCTTGGTGCATGAAGTCGTCAAAAAGACCTCGCATTCTCAAGGTAAAATTCTTATATAATCTTATCAAAAACTAACATACCTTTCTACAAGCTCTACCACATCCAGATCGTCGGCAAGGAAAAGTAACAAAAATAAACTTCATAATGTATTCATGGCATAATTCGGATATACAAAGTGCAAGATAAGAGGAAAATCGATGAAAAACAGTAATGCCACTTACCGTCCATGACTAAAGCCATGTGCAACGTAGTTTGTGCATGAGGAAGGTGAGGGACATGGGGCTACAAGGTTGCCAAAATAAACTTCCGGTTGACGTAATCGTGTGCGTGTCGCCCAAGGTTAGTCGCGTACGTTTTAATTTGCCAGAATTTCCTCGCTATTTTCATTGCTTAATTTTCTAATGGCTACAAATACCATACTTGATGATATTCCAACTTATTGTGTGCTCGATTTTCCGTGACAAATCCTTCAGTCAAATGAGAAGGGAGTCGGAAATCTGCAATGCGTCCGCCATCTTGGAAGTTTCAGATAGCCTAAGTTTATTGACGAACTTGAATCGGTCCCACTGATAGTTCTGGGATTTTTTCAATTTTCATTTTCCCGTTGATTTTATAGGGGGTCAGTAGGGGGTCAGTGTTTTGTAGAAACCCACGTTCGATGTACATCGCCAACTGTCAACTTATTTAATGGTCGAATACCATGAATCTATGACCCTCTTTCGACACATATGATCACCACTGTATCTAAGTCAAAAACGGCTAAGTGATTTGTAGATAGTTGCTTGCTTTGCACTTCACCAAAATATTACGTTTGATCATCGTTTGATCTATTGCTGCTTGAATCCTTGCTTGCAGTGGTTCATTGTTTGTTCGTCACGCAATGCTTAATCCCATTTTAGGGGGTAGGGGTAGGACAATTTCTATCCTAATACGTAAGGGTCCATAAGGCTTGGAACCACAGGGAGCACACAATCTTGTTGAGTAGGAAGAGATAAAATTAAGCAATGAAAAGAATGAATAGTCAACCATTGCCCCTGTTGTCATCTTTTCCTAGACAACCGCTACCTACACGCCCTGCGTAAATACTGTAACGCTAAACTCATACCTAGGTCTTTTCGCGCTGTGCAATTATTTTTGGTTTACATATAATACAGTGGGCTACACTCGGGGAAATGGGAGATGGCCGCGTAATAGGGGTTGGCAGCTTAAGAGCCAGTTCCTGTAAATACCGCGAATGAGATGACAGTCGCGAAATTTTCGATTTCTTCATATTTTGCCCAAATAACCTCTATAGTGAGTTGTTTTCGAAAATGCCATTCAAAGGTCCTGAAGCGCTTTAGTTTTTTCGAAATTGAGGAAAGTTTGAAAATCGCCATTTTAGCTGCCTGACGCCGCCGAAAATGGCCGAAAATTGTGAATTTTCTTTTCGCTCGTACAGATCAACGCGATGATATCTATCAATAAACTTTAGGTAGCTCATAGTGCATGTCTTGCTGTTTCTAACGCATTAATTTGATTAGCAAAAGCTCCGCGTTTAACAATATTTTAGGCCGATAAAAGTACCTTCATCGAAGCTCGTGAGCGAAATGGCTAATTTTGGCTAATTTCAATACCATCAAAAGTCCACTGGTACATTGAATTTGAAGTCGAAACTAAAATTTTCTGAAAGCCCATACTCTATATTATGTTGTGTGAAAGTCTCTTCCGCGGCCCGAAAAAACTAACCCGTCGAGAGACATAAACATGTGGTACATTTTTGTAAATTCGTCATTCGTTAAACCAACATGGAACTTGGCCAGCTACCTTCATCAAGAACAAAAATAAGCGAATGGAAACCTTTTTCGTCAATAAGGATACTTGTAATGTTTTTTTTTCCTTTTAGATTAACCACATGATTAACTTTTGCAAGCATTTGCAGTTAAATCAAAATAGACGCTGCTTTTGGCACATCGTGATAACAATGGGGTGACAGGCCTACACAACTCCTATCCACGTGTAATAGCCGCTTTGAGAGTTTTGCTCGAACTAGTATATCTTTGAGGATCTGCCCCTTTTGTATTATACGATAGGGGGATCTTTTGAATATTTCGCTAAGCAATAATCCTGTTTTTAGGAGGACATTTCACCAGAGTAGAGCCGTTAGAGGTCATAGGTCTGCGTGGTTTCCGCTGCTATCCGCGTGTAATTTGTTGAGTTTGACACCTCTGTTTTTGGCCACGTGCTATTTTTTTAGCTCATTTGATTGCAAGATATGTTTTAAGCTCTCTAAATATTAGCTCTGGAGGGACAAAGTATGAAATATTCCGTGAGCATGTTGGTTACTTGCATTTTGTATTATTTCGCCGGGCCCGGCTGTTTGATTTACTGTTGCAAGTTATGCTGCTTGTTATCACGGGTGTCATATTTATCTTTGTCCGGCTTCGCCAGAGATAGCTGTAGCTTTCCTTGTTGAAAGCTATGAGTCTGTCTTAGAGAGACGTTCTTATGCTTCTTGCATCAATTTCATCGAGCTTTTTGTCCTTCCAGTTTGTTCGTTCTGGAACTGCAAAAGTAGGTGTTCACGCGCAAGTCTGTGGACCGTTTTGCGTGTTGCTTATGATATTGTGTGGTTTTGTTCAGGCAAAAGCTCTGAATTTAGGAGTTCTTCCTATGATTGTTCATCCAGCTCCACGTTGTGGTTGTCATTGCTTTTATTTGCGATGTTGTCAGGTTTTCTGGAGACTGTTAATAGTCCCTCTTTTGTTAGGAGGCTCGTAGCCTTGTAGATCAGGCAAGACCGCGGTTTCGATCCTTCTGGATCTCATCAGTTGCCGATAACATGGAGTGGTAGAGACCAATACTCGGTAACACTCCGCACCTGGCATATTTTTTTGGTATTATATACTCGTTCGGCGGATCGAGAATTCTTGATTGTGATTGGTAGTTTTGCCACTAGCGAATGGTGGGCATAAAGTCTTCGATCCTATTGTACACAGCTTGACACTGTGTTTTCTATGATGGCTATAACGCTTATTTTCTCCAGCATGTGTGATTTGAATTGAAGGATAAAGCGTAAGACAGTTATGCGTTGCATTTATACGGCATATCTCCAAGTTTTGGAGGGTTGCGTAGAGTATTTTGCACGCATTTCGTATGTTTATCGGGATAGAGTTGACGTCTTCCTGCAACACCTGAACAAGATGGTGTTGTCTACAGGATTCCCTGTGAGTGCGGCAAAGTCTACATCGGGGAAACAGGGAGATCTATGCAGGAGAGGATCAAAGAACACGACAGGGATATACGACTCGCCCGAACCCAGACCTCCGCCGTTTCTGAACACACCCACGAGACCGGCCACTATCCTATCTGGAATGAGGTCAAGTTTATTGATCGAGATCCTCACTGGTACACACGTAGGGTCAAGGAAGCTATTCACATAAGACTTCACCCTAACAACATCAACAGGGATAGTGGAATTGAAATTCCTGAAGCATGGATACCCACGATCAAGAAACACAACAACAGGAGAAGGGTACAACAGCGGACGACTGAGAGAACAGCTACTCGCCGGAATAATGAACAATAGGAGGATCGAAATGCACCAATCACAGCCGACCTTTGTGATATAAATGATACTGTGCAATCAGTCGACCTTATCGCCTGAAGAAGACTAGCAGTAAGCAGTCGAAACGTCGCGATCTACATCTCAAGTGACTACATCGTGAGACAAACGATAATACACTTTATTATTACCAAAACTCCTTGTCTATTTTCATTTTCGTAGTGTAAAACTTCACTATGCTTATGTTGAAGAAACACATATGATGTTAGTAGCCTTTTTTGCGTTCGTGAAATTTGTTACAGCATCTCAGCACAAAAGATAACGAAAGAAATCTTTGTCAAGATTTGTTGACAATTGAAACCACCGACTCGGACTTGAAAGTGCACGAGCTGCACTATGCAAATGAGCAGCTTTTTATTTAAATGTTTCTCATTATATCAGTATTAGGTATTTTTATAGGTATTTTAAAGCTGACGAATTTTGTACCGTGGATAAATAAAGACTATCTATCTATCTATCTAGCTAATTGTCAGACTTTCCTTTCAAAAACTTTTGCAAACACACCAAACAAGCAGAAACAATAAGAAACCGTCAAAACAGGTTTTTGTTATGATGAACCATTGTCTGAGAAACTCACAAATTAACTCGATACCAGAGTAGAGAGTTTTCTTGCTATATTCTTAAGTCAGAAAAAACGCAAAAACATACGCGTAAGCTTACAACTAGCGTGAGCAGATCTTATTATTCATTCCCAGCGCGAGATTGAAGTCTTGTTTTCGACCCTGAAAAACCCACCTTTTCCGTTAGCTCAGAGCATAAAACTACATATAAGCGCCCTGGTTCGTATTCTCTGCCTTATTCCCTGTCTTCCTTGTCATCGCTGTGAAAAATACGCAAGAGAATCTCTTAACTCTCACCATTTGATCACGCAACGTGACAACATCCACGCGAGAGCCCCCGACATGTGCGTGAATCCGCGCGAATATATGACGTCAGGATGGCGCAATTTGTTCTAAAAATAGAAAAATTGTCCCATATCATAGGTGCGCGAGAATCCCGAGACTTACGGTCTCCGTCCCCGATTATGGCTCCTGCTTAAATGTCATCAGATATTCTTGATAAGCAGATAGTAGTGGTAGGCTAGCCCTTTCCGCACAATGGTCAGGTTTAGATATCGACGACATTCCGACGTCGCAAATCGAAAAACAACGTTATCAGTTTTGGTGCAAAAACGGTGGTAAAATGGTCCGCAACGCCTATGATTGATCAAGGTCCATTTCTAGGCTTCGCCCGTAATTAAGATCCAACTTTTTACTGCAGCCAGAAAGAACATACAATGCAAAAGGTAGCCAGTGTAAAAGGGCCGGGAAAAACAGAAAGGAAAGGGCCAACAAACGAAATTGAGAACGGTTAATGGCAAAAAAAAAGTCCAAATTTTGGCTTATGCGCATGCCCGGAATTGAAGTTTTGCTCAATTTTGTACCTAATCCTCGAAAAATCTCTCCTTTTAGTAAAAAAAAAAAAAAGCTTTTTTAGCAAAACCTAGGCTTATTTAGCGTCATGGCGGCTAAAAAAAACCTGACTGAACGGTTAATAACGGTATTTTTTGGCGAAAGTTTGGTATTACAAGGGTTAATATTATTACGGTCCATCTCTTCAGGAAGTGAGATTTACAATCCCCTCTTAGAAATGCTAGCTACGTTTGGAGCTGAAATTATTTGAAATTTGTGCTCAGAATCAAGGAAACACCATTTCTGAAGACCCAAAATTCAAAAATTTTCCAGGGGAGCATGCCCCCGGACGCCCCTAGTAAAGAGCACCTCCAGCGTTCGATTGTCAATCGGGCAAGCAATATACATTAGGAACCCTTCTATGCAGAAAGGTTGGCTACGCCCCCAAAACATAAATTCCATTGGCTATTAATATCATTTTCATCAGCTTGTGTTACCTCAAGATCAATGCCGTCCACCGTCTTGCTGAGCGACAAATTTAGTTCTCCCGAGACTCTCTCGGTAGAAAACGGGCCAGCTCAGACCAGGAGCCATAATCGGGGACGGAGACCGTAAGTCTCGGGATTCTCGCGCACCTATGATATGGGACAATTTTTCTATTTTTAGAACAAATTGCGCCATCCTGACGTCATATATTCGCGCGGATTCACGCACATGTCGGGGGCTCTCGCGTGGATGTTGTCACGTTGCGTGATCAAATGGTGAGAGTTAAGAGATTCTCTTGCGTATTTTTCACAGCGATGACAGGGAAGACAGGGAATAAGGCAGGGAATACGAACCAGGGCGCTTATATGTAGTTTTATGCTCTGAGCTAACGGAAAAGGTGGGTTTTTCAAGGTCGAAAACAAGACTTCAATCTCGCGCTGGGAATGAATAATAAGATCTGCTCACGCTAGTTGTAAGCTTACGCGTATGTTTTTGCATTTTTTCTGACTTAAGAATATAGCAAGAAAACTCTCTACTCTGGTATCGAGTTAATTTGTGAGTTTCTCAGACAATGGTTCATCATAACAAAAACCTGTTTTGACGGTTTCTTATTGTTTCTGCTTGTTTGGTGTGTTTGCAAAAGTTTTTGAAAGGAAAGTCTGACAATTAGCTAGATAGATAGATAGTCTTTATTTATCCACGGTACAAAATTCGTCAGCTTTAAAATACCTATAAAAATACCTAATACTGATATAATGAGAAACATTTAAATAAAAAGCTGCTCATTTGCATAGTGCAGCTCGTGCACTTTCAAGTCCGAGTCGGTGGTTTCAATTGTCAACAAATCTTGACAAAGATTTCTTTCGTTATCTTTTGTGCTGAGATGCTGTAACAAATTTCACGAACGCAAAAAAGGCTACTAACATCATATGTGTTTCTTCAACATAAGCATAGTGAAGTTTTACACTACGAAAATGAAAATAGACAAGAAGTTTTGGTAACTCGATCAACAAAATCGAAATCGTTATTCCAAGTTGATTAAAGAAAGCGTCATCGTAACTTTGCTGATTATTTCTGCTTTATTCACATATTTTCAGGTTAGCTTTTAATATGTTCTCAAACATTTATCAATCTTAAACATATTTAAAAACTATAGAGTTATTGTTTGAGTTCGATGTACGCTTTCACACGAAAGTGCGGCGGAAGTACAATTTGTCATGTTTACTGACTGTACAAAACACGCATCGGCGGGCGCTCTCATTCATCGACAAACAGAGAATTTACTGGATTTTTACACGAATACAACTGAGCAGTATCTACGGACGTAAAGTTATTGGGCCTTGATGAAACATCAAGCGTTGCTTACAATTCAAGCGAAACTCAAACTAGTAATTATTTTGTTTTACTTTTCGGTCGCGATAGACTGACAAATTCCTTGCAAGCGTGTGGCAAGAGGAGCTAGGAAACTATGAAATCCTGAAGCTCTGCTAGATCTAAATATGTCCAGCTAGTTTTTTGCTGTGTAATGGAAAAGCTGTTAACCTTCAACATATGTGAAATTTAAAGTGGAGTAATTTTACAGCTCATGTAAAAGAAGCATCCGTCGGAACACAACTTGGTCAGCGATATATATAAGCTTACAGCGGAACATACCTAAATTCGACACTGTCTTACTTCACTCAAACTGGAGCAGCTTACGACGAAAATACTTAAGCAAAGTTCCAACAGACGTAAACGCGTTGAGTTGTGGGCCAAAAACATGAAAAATTTCGGGAATTTCGGACGCCATTTCCCCCGCGCGACATCCGCAAAAATCCTCGAAGCATGTACGCGCGTGTGCCGCAGGCGATGGCGCAATTTGTTCTAAAAATAGAATTATTGTCCCATATCATGGGGACAACCCCAATACTAGAAATGGCGCGCGCTTACGGTCTCGGTCCCCGATTATGGCTCCTGCTCAGACCCAATTTGTTGACACGATTTTTGAGTTGTTGATCTTTGAAAATTGGTTATGAGCAAGTGTTTATCTTGCAGCAAAGAAACTTTTTTTTGGAGTGTATTTTTGCTGTTGACTTTAAGATTGATGACAATGTTGAAATTGAGAGGTTGATGGAGTTGATGTTGAGAGGAAATTGTTGAATTAAAAATAAAGTTGCTGAAGTTGACAGGTAAACAGTGTTGACGTTGAGATTTGTTGAGTTAGGTATTAAGTTGTTGGTTTTGACACGAATTTTTATTGTTGAATTTTGCTACAATTTGGTTACCATGGGCGTAGCGCAATTGACGAAGAAACCTTTGTGGTTTTCTGTCTTGCTGCTTACGTTTTGCAAGTGGCGGACGACTGTTGGAACACTCCCAGCGAAATGATGTCGCAGTATGTGTTTTGTTCAGAGGTATGTGCCACATTAGGTGATAGGAAACGAACGATTCATCTATAAATCTGGTGGGAAAAGACAGGGGCAATTGTACCCATTAGAATTCCAAGCACACGGGTAAGAAATACAAAGGTTGAATCATCTTGCCTTATTAGGCCACAACTTTTCGACAGTTAATCACGAAGTTTCGCTAACTGCTCACGTTTTGCTATCATTACCTGGTCTCAGACCAAGATTTCAAGAAATGCTGCAATGAGACGGTTATTTTTGAAGTAGAATGTACCTGTTTACATGAAATGGTTGTGCTCGAATATTTACGCCAAACATGATGGATGCAACTGAAATCGATTTTAAAAAAAACTAATGGATTGATTACTCAAGTTTCACGTTTCAAATGTTTTTTTTTTCTTGAAGTCAGGTTCGACTGTGGGTCTTCCACCAAAATTAAAACAGCCGATATTGAACGAATGATGTGTGCTACAGTTGTAACCTTAAAAAGAAAAAAAAAATCAGGGAAAATCAGTTTCGGGTAATATACCTGTGCCGGTGATCGAAATAAATTTGCATAACCGAAAGCAACATCTATTTTAATTTAACTGCAAATGTTTGCAAAAGTTAGTCATGCGGTCAATCTAAAAGTAAAAAAAAAAAAAAAAAAAAAAAACAGGTTGCAAGCATCTTTATTGACGAAAAAGGCTTCCATTCGCTTATTTTTGTTCTTGATGAAGGTAGCTTTCGAAGTTCCATGTTGGTTTCACGAATGAAGAATTTATCAAAATGTACCGCACGTTTATGTCTCTCGACAGGGTACTTTTTTCGGGCCGCGTAAGAGACTTTTACACAACATAATATAGAGTAAGGGCTTTCAGAAAATTTCAATTTAATTTCAAATTCAATGTACCAGTGGGCTTTTGATGATATTGAAATTAGCTAAAATTGGCCCTTTCGCTGTACGAGCGAAAAGAAAATGCACAATTTTCGGCCATTTTCGGCGGCGGCAGGCAGCTAAAATGGGGATTTTCGAACTTTCCTCGATTTCGAAAAAACTAAAGCGCTTCAGGACCTTTGAACGGTATTTTGGAAAACAACTCAACCATAGAGGTTATTTAGGCAAAATATGAAGAAATCCGAAATTTCGCGACTGTCATCTCATTCTCGATATTTAGAGGAATTGGCTCTTAAATTCCTTTGGGTATAACTCACAAAGGAAATATCGTATTAAACAAAACCTAGAAAGGTTAACTAAGTTCAGACAACTGTGTACATAAGTATAAAATACTACCAAATGAATTACAACTCATCACAGTTAATTTGGTGGAAAACGTTACTTATTTCCTGGAATGGTACATATCGCTCAAACTAATGGGATTCTTTTATACGATTTGTAAATGAGCGCACAAGTTAATTTACCTCTTTCATGAGTGACAATTAAATTTGGCCCAAAATGTAAAGTGTGTAAAGCGTTTAGCATCGTGGAGGTCCGGAACCTTGTATGTTGCCATGGTAACAAAAATTGTTAAGCTCACATTGCGGAGCACCTCTAGTAGAATCTTACTGTAAAAAATCAAATATTTATGATAAATATTTATAAATTGACTGAGATATCCTTGTTTACTTGGCTAATTTGCATATTTTAAAAACTTGAATGTCTTTGGAAAGAAAAGAGATATTTGAAAACAGTAAACAGCATTTTTACTCTTGTACAGACTACTTGTTTATGTCTTAAAATGGCTCAGATTTGAATGATGCGATTTTCGTCATAGTAGCACTTTGAGTGCTAGTAATCTTGGTGTAAACTGACCTGACTAATTAATGATCTCGTAGTTATTGATTTGGATAGTACTACTTTCCGGTGATGACAAGAAGATGAATGCTTGTTCTCAAAATATTTATCTTTAGCCTACTGACATATATTAGGGTTAACATCCGTTTCCGAGTAAGAGTGGGAACGAAAATGAGATAATAGCTCCCATTCCTCTTTGATCAATGCTAGCTGCTCCACAAAACGTAAAAATACACCAATAATCTACCTCAATAAACGACTGAAAAGACTTCCCAATACAAATTCTTGAGCTTGGAGATGGCCCTTGTAAAATAGGCACCAGGATCCCGCCGGGATCCCGCCAAGATTCCTGGCAGTCGCCGGGATCCCGCCGAGGTGGCCCGTTTTCCCGGCGGGATGCTTCCCGGGAAAAATTCCAGCCGCGTATCTCGGCAAGAATCTCGCCGAGAAATCTGTACTCACCGGGATCCCGCCAAGAAAAAAACTCTCCCCCGGGATCCCGGCGAGAATCCTGCCAGGAAGCAAAATCTTGGTAGTATTCCCGGCGAGAACTAAATTCTCACCGAGAAAAAATTCTTGCATAGAAATTCCCGCCGAGAAGTTGCACATTCTCGTGGCTCAAACGCAAATCCCGGCGAGGGTGCGTTGAACCTGATCTTGAGATTTGACCCTGGAAGCAAGTACCGCTCTAAAACTATCGTTAGCCATATCTTGTTAAAGTTTTAATAGTTATTATGCACTAGTCAATTGAAACCCCCACCCTTTGGGTCCCGGGGAAGGGTAGGGGATAATAGGGGCATTAAATCACTTTTGAACAACAATTTGTTTGGGGGTGGTTCATTTGACTAATTGCTTTCACGTCATCATCCACTACAATTGATATTCAATCTGAAGCAAGTAATTTGTATTGAAATTCGAATAATATCCGGAAGGTCGACGAGTTCATGTCATGACCTGTTCTCATCTTTCAATTTCTACAGGTTTTATTCCAATACCAAGGTTCTAGATCTCCGACAAAAATGAGCATGTTGCAGTAAAAGTTAAAGAGTGTTTTAGCCTGTTGAAGCACAGATAATTTTCCAAAAAATATGATACACTTGTCTCAATATGAAGTTAGTATTATACTACTAATTATAATCAAAGCTGCATACATGTAAACTTGGAAGACGAACATTGAAGACGCCCTGTGCCTAAGAAACGACCGATGATTTCCGGCTAAAAAATAAAATCGCCCGATTTTTATCTTCCAAGTAGAGGTTACCGAATACTATTTAAAAATGAATTTCTTTTGTTTCAGTTTCGCTTTAAAACCAAAAATATCCAGCCGCAAACTTTTTCCGTCTGATAGCAGCAAAATCAGACCGAAAATAAGCGCCCGCAAAAAACCGGTCACCCCAAAAGATCCCAAAACGAAGACCATGCAGACTGCAGACTCTTTTTTTCTAATGCTTGACTCGCACCTTTTTGGTTCTAGTTACAAAATGTGTTCAATATATCCGACGGTTTGTTATTTATCCACAGGCTGCACAAACTCACCATCTGACTGTTGATTCAACAGACGACCGCGTTTAATAAACTTTGTATGGGAAATTCCCTTTAGTCCTAAATGTACTAGAATAAAGCATAGAAATAAACTTCACTTACCTCAACATAGAGTGTTCTTTTATGTCTTCCATACATTTTGGGCGCAAATTGCGTCTA
Organism: Orbicella faveolata; assembly: GCF_042242905.1. Taxonomy (NCBI): domain Eukaryota; kingdom Metazoa; phylum Cnidaria; class Anthozoa; order Scleractinia; family Merulinidae; genus Orbicella; species Orbicella faveolata. Next base: position 18,713,319 of record NW_028301540.1, read on the forward strand.
TTTTTAACGTGTTTGTGGTTTGCATTTTTATTTCTTTCGTTCAATTTGTTGGTGTTGCTGTTTTTTGGATGTTACTAAAACTTGTAACGGGGAACGGGGAACGGGGAACGGGGAACGGGGAACGGGGAACGGGGAACGGGGAACGGAGAACGGAGAACGGGGAACGGGGAACGGGGAACGGGGAACGAAGAACGGAGAACGGGGAACGGGGAACGAAGAACGGGGAACGAAGAACGGGGAACGGGAAACGGGAAACGGGGAACGGGGAACGAGGAACGGGAGTCTGGGAACGAGTGTACAGCGAGAACCCACCTTCGAATTCAACATGGCGGACAAAGGAAAGGAAAAGGGAACAATTTGGGGAAATGTGAGGAAGTGTTACGGCTGTAAACGTGAGTTTCTACCGGCTGTGCCCCAGAGTCCAATATGGTCCTGGGATAAAGAAAACATAAGATAGCGCCTGGGAGAAAATCGAATCGGTGTTATCACGTGCTACCCCAATCGATCAGTACAAAATGCAGACTGTAGACTGCAGAGCGGGTACAAAATGCAGACTAGTTACAAAACTGCAGACTGGGTACAAAACACAGACAGAGAATAAAGACTGTTATTCGTCTGATACGTGACATGTCATTTGAAAACATACCGAGTGTCACGCAGTCGCTTTTCCGCCGTCATCTTTCACCAGCATTAGCATTATTGTGGAATATTCCTTGCTCGTTTCCGCATCTATTTTGTCTTTAACAAAGCAGCCAGGCCACATGTTATTTATCTGCTGCTCACCTGATTTGCCAGCTGACTTGCCGGTCTCCGAAAGGCCGCCATGTTAGCTGCAGAATGCGAAGACAGCGGACGACCCACGTTTAAAGATGGTCATGCGTTATTTCACTTGTCCTCGATATCATATTGCGAGGGGTATCGAATGGTCCCATTAAATTTGAAAGTGCTTGCAAAATTTGGCCTCTGCTCGAATTGCTCGCAAAAATTAGATGAGTCCTCGCTTGCTCGTGCTCGCAAAATTTTTGCACCTGTTCGGATGCTCGGATTCTCGTTAAAATTCTCTGCCGTGTAGCGGAAGCATAATTTGCACCTTGAAACAAAAATTGCTGCTGGAAACAGTGTTTCCCGTATGGCAAAACTGGGAAACATTGGGGAAACATGCACGAGCTATGATTACTATGAATGTTTCTGGAAAAATGCTTCCTCGTTTTGTTGACGTTTTATTGAAACTGACCGGCGAAAGTTCAGTCCCAGGTAGTAGGGTAACCCTACCTGAACATTTTGCCCGTAAACGCGGGCTATCTTTGTTTGACCCTCTTGGAAGGGTAACTCTAGTGTGAGGGTTACCCTTCCCTCCAGGACCCTAATTGCTTGTAAATGAGGCCTTAGAAAACTTTAGAACTCCTTTAGCGTCCACCTAACGACTCACGTGAAACTAATATATACGTGACGTAATTTTGCGTCAAACGGCATCAAACAAGACATATGTAAGCTGCTGGGAATGCCTTAGTTGAAACGCGATAAGATCTTAACGTGTTGTCTAGCTTTGCGTCTGTTTTCCTGTTTTGGCGCGCACAAAGTGAGAAGATATGAGTGGACTATGAAGGCTTGAAATTCTATATAAGAACGACTGTGGCCTGACCAATTGGGTACGTAGATTGTGATAATACTGATTCGATTTTCACCCCAGGCGCCATTTCATGCTTTGTTTATCCCAGTACCAATCGGACTCCGCTCTAACAAGAACGTACTGAGCACACGATCTGGGGGCACAGCCGGTAGAAACTCAAGTTTACAACCGTAACACTTCATCACATTTCCCCAAATTGTTCCCTTTTCTTTTTCTTTGTCCGCCATATTGAATTCTTAGGCGAGTTACCGCTGCACACTCGTTCCCAGACTCCCGTTCCCGGTTCCCCGGTTCCCCGTTTCTCCGTTTCCCCGTTCCCCGTTTCCCCGTTCTCCATTTTCAGTTTTAGTAACATCCGTATTTTATCTAAACCATGCCGATCGCGTCTAGACAAACTGGAGCTTTCAATGGCGACGCGACGACTAGCCGCGTGCTCTTAAACGTGCTATGTGGTTTATAAAAGAAGATAAGATCATTGTTGACTTTCGTGTGTGAGTAGCTTCTTTCTTTTGAAATTTCTGCATGATTTTAATTAGAAGTCCATAGATAGGATTACCCCTCAGCTCTCAGGATTCCAGTGACCATCACTCAGCGATGATTCTAGGAGGCAGCGTGGCCTAGTGGTTAGGGCGCCGGACTTGAAATCGGGAGGTCGCGGGTTCAAGTCCCGCTCTGACCACTTAGCTGGACTTGTTTCTCGGTAGACCCTAGTTCGACTCCTCGGTAATGCTTGTAAATAGCCAACTGGTCTGTCTCCCGTCGGTTGGGATTTTAAAGCCTACTACGTTTAGTTGATATATTTGTTTCCTTCATTTAAAGTGGCATGCCTGTGAACTAGCCAGGTGTAGATAAGCGCATCGACCACTATAAACAACATTTGAACATTTTTTTTTGAACTTTTTTTTTTTTGATCTTCCGATAGCAAACTCCGAATATTGTCTGTAACATTAACGCTCACTTGGCCTTGAAAGGTCTTGAAAATTTTCTTTGTGACAGCATTCGGCAAATCTCTCTGGTGAACATCTTTCCGCAGGCCACACAAATAATAGCAAACTTACGGAGCCCTGTTAGTGCCATACACGCGCGCGTACAGTATCATATTTAGGATGTATCCTTTTTTCATTTTGGCGAACACTTTCTTACCTTTGGCGCGACTTTTTTTTTGGCGCGCCTTTTTTTTTTCTGGCGCGACTGTTTTTGCTGGCCCGACTTTTTTTGCTGGCCCGACTTTTTTTGCTGGTCCGACTTTTTTCGCTGGCCCGACTTTTTGTTCTGGCGCTCATTTGTAGACCGCTTCTAGATTTATTTGCGGACTCAAAGTATGAACACGTGTGGTTGAGCGTCTGGTTGAGCAAGATGGGTGACTCGACTGACAACGATCTTGATTTAATAGACCAATTTCGATATATTAAAATTCAGTCTAAAACAAAAGACCTCAGTACGAGGCTCTGGGGAATAACTACAGAGTTTGTGGGGTTTATTCCTCAGAGCCTCTTGCTGAGGTCTTTATCGAAATATATTGGTCTATTTAGTTCTGAATATTGCCGTATTCGTAAACTAATTGAAAGAATCAATAGAGGGAAAGTAGCTAGTTTTATTTTTTTGCTTTTTTCTGTGTTTACAGTGTAGGTTATCCGTAGAAAAACACAAAGCCATGCCATGAAATGCGACACCTCGAAAACCACAACAGGCAGAACAAGCTTGATTCTTACCTTATTTTACGCCCACAAGAAACTTCAAGTATAGCAATACTCGTTGTAAATATCTAGTCCTGTATTAGGTAAAAAATTAAGCAAAAATCCGTTTTCAAGAGCAGGTCTCAATCGTGTTATCATTTATTGGCGCTAGGTCTTTTCAACCCCCCGGGAGGAGCCGCTGTCCTAAATCATTTATTATTCAAGTAAATCAACATGGCGGATAACGACGTCCGTAATCACATGATTGATTGATGATATGATTAATCATATCATTTGGACTTCAATTATAAGGAAATCATTGATGCCTCTTTACTTCTAAGTCTACGTCAGGAACACAAGAGAATACAGCGGACAAGAGAACACAGGGAAATACAAAAGAACATAGGGGAAAACAAGAGAATACAGGGGAATACAAGAGAATACAGGGGAATGCAGAGTAATATATAGGGGAATGCAAGAGAATACAGAGGAATAAATAGGCAAATACAAGATAAAACGTGAGGAGGTATGCAGGGAAGCACAGGGAATATGAGAGAAGTAACAAGAAGTTCTAAACACACTACAATAAGGGATACCTGAAGTACTTACCGAGAAAAAAGTCGCGCTAGCAAGAAAAAGTCGCGCCAGAAAAAAAAGTCGAGCCAACAATAAAAAGTCGCGCCAGAAAAAAAAGTCGCCCCAGAAAAAAAAAGTCGCGCCAGAAAAAAAAAAGTCGCGCCAGAAAAAAAAAAAGTCGCGCCAGCAAAAAAGAGTCGCGCCGGAAAAAAAAAGTCGCGCCAAAGGTAAGAAAGTGTTCGCCAGAATGAAAAAAGGATACATCCCAAATATGATGCTGTACGCGCGCGTGTATGGCACTAACAGGGCTCCGTACAAACTTGCCGCGGGAGTCTTCCTGCCAAGGTCGTTAACCTAGCAATACGATTGGCTGACTAAAATTACGTGGGACATAGCGAGTTGGAGAAAACCTTTGAGAAAGTTTGAGGGCTTCTTCGAATTCTGCTGAAAAATCCACCTCAGAAAAGGGCTGAAAATTGTTTGTTTGCCTGGTTTGTTTAAATCGAAGCTTCAGCAAGGACTTTTCTGCAGGGAAAAGGTGTTTTGTTGAAGTTGTTGTAAGCTTAAATTGCGTGCCAGCTGTGTGAACGTCAAACCTTGGAGGTTGGTTGTGCGAGGAATTTTACGAAGACTTCTTCAAGCTAACCTCGATGGAACTATGTGCATGTACGCTGAACAGTTTTACCAGACTCCAAAACCTGGACTTCGGATGAAGATAAAAATTTTTAATGGAAGCCATTCGCACAGGGGTGAAGTTGTTCTTGTTACCGCTTATAGTAGGCGACGATTATTGGACTTAAATTTTGACTCGACGAAGCTTGAAATAGTCCAGCTGTGGGACAAAATTGGTCGTTTTTTGATAAAAGCATCAAACTTGCCAGGGTTACTAACCTCTATAAGACAAATATTTCCTGATATGGAGCCATGCCAAATTTTCTTCCAGAACCATGGAATGCGCATGTCAAAAATATGGGATGCCCTTACATGGAAACGAGGCTGATGCAAAATACCAATTTTTTTTGCCTTCTGGGACTACTATGCCTAGTGTCTTGCTTTTTTAATACAACAACAAATCAACCATTGCCTTTGAGTCTTAAATTATGTCACGTGATAGTCACTTGACCATTATGTTCAATTACCAGCAAAGCAATAGACCAATTTCGATATATTAAAATTCAGCCTAAAAAAATAGACCTCAGTGCGAGGCTCTGGGGAATAACTACAGAGTTTGTGGGGTTTATTCCCCAGAGCTTCGTCCTGAGGTCTACTGTGTTGGGCTGAATGTTAATATCTCGAAATTGGTCTATACGCACTGATGAAATCATTACCATTTTTAGAACTACCAAAGAAATCATTCAAACTCAGAATTAAAAACAAACTACTAAGTGTTCTCGAAGATGAAGATTCCTTCATTGAGGTTTGCAGGATCATTTGTAAATTAAAATGCCAGTAGCAGTAGTAAAAAAAAACAACAACTAGCCAACAATCAAACAAACAAACAAAAACAATATTATCTATTAAATCACATCCTTTTCCCACTTTTTATTTTTATTTTGTTCACTATTTTTTTCTAACTTTCTATTTTTCTCTATTTATCATGGTAAGAATAAAAGTAATAAAAGTAATAATAATAATAAATCATTTGTAACTATTGATAAACTGGACCGCCTAGACTAGCATAGCTATCCGCGGGCCAGTCCAACTGTAAAATGTAGGTTTTATTAAGAAATAAAATGATGATGATGAACGATGATGATTTTTTACATACCAAGTTTATTATTTGCAATGTAGATTCTATTATCTAGACTAGGAAATTCAAACCTTGAATGTATGTTTTGGATGTGCCAAAAACGTAATATCAAAACTATGCATCAAATCGAGGCTGAGATACAGAGTCAATTTATATAGGTTTGATTGACATGATTTTCTTGAGTTACTTGCTTACTGTGATTGAGACACCTTTTCTATTTCGTGTTTGAAACTTTTAAATATGCCGGAATAGATCAGGTATGTCACAACACTAGCTGAACTTTTTGGTCTGAAGGAAACGTTTTGAAAAACAGCTTTCATTGGCTGTAACGTTCCTAAGCCTGCTTTTAAAAACACTAGCTGAATAAAGGTTCTTTTAGTTGTAATTTCCACCACAACTGCACAAACCGGTACAGCGGTCAAGATTAGCCTTCAAGCATATGTTAATTTTTTAAGAGAACAAGAGTTTCCAATCACTTTGCTGTAGTATTTTTCAAAGGAAATGCAGAAAAAAAATGTAAATAGCATTAAAATGTAAAATACATCAATCCTGTCAATTTAGATAATGCAGCCTATGAATTTGTTTAGGTTGCTTTTAAAGTACCTTCTAAACTTAAATGAGAAAACAAGGAAACTTGTGATACGACCTACTGGATGGTATATTTTATGTCCGTGAGAACTGTTATCTTTAATCTTATTGATATACGGTAAGAATAACATTTTTAAGATCCTAGACCTAAAATTCTAATCCTAATATCATATTAACTTACAACAACATTCTACTTATAAACCTGATTTCCGTGATTACAGGGTAAGCTGTTCCAAAGGGTTGCGCCGCTGCAACTAAAACTATTTTTCATGTAGTTAGTTCTCGGAGAGGGAACAACAAGTTTGTTAACCGAGTCCCTCGGAGCATAATTTGATTCATTTCGTGTTGCAAATTTAGAAGTGAGATATTCGGGAACCAGACCGTTTAAAGACTTGAAAACCATTAGAGCTTTCTGAATTTGACATTGAAATTGCAAGTCTTTCCAGCTGAGTTTGTGAAACAAGGAATCGAAATCAGCGTCACAGCCCGATGAAGTTATTACTCATGCAACATGGTTTTGTAGTTTTCTTAGCCTGTTAGATAATGTTTTGCCACAATTACCCCAGACTAGGCTGCAGTAATCAAAGTGAGGTTGAGGTAATGATGCTGCATATGCAGAGTAGGGTAGATTGAGGCACAAATGACTTAAGGTGATTCCTTAGTATTGCATCGCGCATCCCTAAGTCATGAGCCCGTACGCGTGCAAAACGTAAGAGATTTCCCTCAAACTAAGCTCGATAGCCTGAGTGAAATAAATGCTCCTTTTCTTTTAAATGAGCACGGTGACCCCGATTTTTTTCGGGTATTTGCCAAGAACAGTCTAATAAAGAACATATTTAATGAAGAAAAAAAGTTTGATAGTAGAACATGATTTTTTTTGGAAAATAGTTCCGTACTGGGTGTATTTTGGCCAAGGCGAGGACTTCAAGCTAACCACGGAACCGTCCGAAAAAGTGCAATATTCCCACAACAAGGCAATCAAAAACGGCTTAAATAAAGCAATACTGCTTATGTGAATAAAAGAAGCTTTACTTTCAACATAAAATTTTGTGTCTTTCAAGCAACCAATACTTAATTCTGGAACGATACCGATTTCGCCCCATGGCGAGTTCGCCCCTACTATAAAATTTCTATGTCGAGTTCGCCCCAAAATTCTGTGTTCGTGTTCACGTAATTGTCATCGAGTTATTAAAAGTTTTCGAAGAATCATTTCAGTCTATGTATGTTTGTGTCATCTCGCCATCAGGGAGTCTCGCCACCAACGAACTTCCGGTCGCCACCGAGCGAAGTCAACTCGCACCAAGCGAAGTCACCTCGACACCAAGCGACGTTTCCTCGCCACCAGTAATCTAATAAGGCAGTAAGTAAGCAAGCAAGCAAGCAAGCAAGCAAGCAAGCAAGCAAGCAAGCAAGCAAGCAAGCAAGCAAGCAAGCAAGCAAGCAAGCAAGCAAGCAAGTAAGTAACCCTTACTTAAACACGATAAGTAATTAAGCTTGCAGCTTGTGGGGTCGTGTATAAATAAACAATAAAGAATAGTTACAAAATAAGAATTAAAAAATTTACAATGTAAGATGTAATCTAGTTTACACAAAAATTTGCAGCTAATAACAATTACCTAATTATTAACATTATGTGACTAATAAACGTATACCAATGGGCAGTCGAGTCATCTTCTGCAGTATATATTCGCAAAGCTAATGTCCCTGACCAAAGTAGGATTATTGATCATCTTTGAGAAGCTGTTTACACTGTTCGCCATTCGGCATCCAATCGGTAGAAAATTCCATAGAACTGTACCTCTGTAAGATGCAGTGGGTAAAAGAACGAGGAATTATCTCTATATGCGACTCGATCTGGTTGGGGGCGAACTCGATCTAGTTGAGTCGATGTAGGGGCGAACTCGGTGGGCGCGAACTCGCCATGGGGCGAAACCACCCCTGCGTCAAATAATTATCCAAATAAGCCACAGAATTTCAGTGAATTTATTACCTTTTCTTCTCCGGACTCAGGTTAGGGCTGTCCATCGCCGACCCGACATTAAAAAAAAAGAAAACACAAGGATAACCAAACAAAGACGTATTTATGCTTTTGTAGCGGTTAAAACAGAAGAAATTACGTTTAGAAACACCTTTTGTCCTGATAAGCGTCTGTGCTTTTGTGAGGAGAGAAAATAAGATAATTAAGTATGTTTTACATATTTGCTTTCGCTGTCAGAAAATATAGAAATCTAACGTAGATGTATTAGTTTTAGCTCGTTTTGCATTTCCGAGTTCAGGTTACTGTTCCAGTTAATTAACCGTAACAGACTCCTGCTAGGTTTTTGTAGGATCATAACTGTAATAAGCGTTGAACTGTAATTACTACCTGCAATAGTCTTTTGTTAAACTGTTATCTACCTGTATTGTTTTGAAAGTTATTAATCTTGTAAACGATGAATTCCGTTATAGCCAATCGAGCTTTCTGAAATGTATTAGACAATGTTTAGTTAAGACTTTTTAATAGCCTTACGTAATCCCGTAATATTCTTTGGTTAAATTCTGGCTGCATTGCGGTTACATTCTGGTTGCATTCCAGTTATGTTCTGGTTGGATTCTGGTTGTGTTCTTGGATTAAAAAGATATCGTTGGACCTAAGTTCCGAGTGCTGTTGACGTCTCTGAGGATAATTCCCTGTAACAGATCCGGTACTGATCCCCGCAGCAAGAGAGTTTCCCCAGGTTTTTACAGAAGTGCTTTCCCAGGCCAAAAACCTATTAGCACACTTTTTAGCGGGAAAATCCCATCTTACGTTGCTGCGAGGTTGACTGCGAGATACTAGGTACCCTATTTGCTACGATTTGCCACTATTTTCCGCTATTCGCCACTATTCGAGACTGTTCACCACTATTAGCACTATTCGAGACTATTCGCACTATTCGCACTATTCGCACTATTCGCACTATTCGCTATTCGCGACTATTCG
>NW_028301540.1:18727500-18827500 GCF_042242905.1 Orbicella faveolata
AGTTGTCTAGGACAAGTAGATTTTCCTGCTAGACAAGCAGCTTTTCATTCTCACTTGCCCAATGGGCAAGGTATCAGGCAAGTCGTCTACCAACTAAATCATTGAAAGAGCAAACTAAGATAAGCAAAATTTGAGAGCTACTTGTTCCAATGGCAAGCTGGAATTCAAGCATTTTGTGAGCCCTGTGTTTTGCTTCATTCAAAACAGAAAGAATTGAAACCAATTAAATCTTCGTTTTGTTAAACAAGAATGAAATCCATGAAGCGGCACATGAATAAGCAGCTCTATGATGGTGCCGACAAGGCAACCTCACCTCAGGGATTGGCTGCCTTGTTGCCAATTACCTAATTCATTAATTTTTAAAAACTAATCTTTCCAGTTAATGCCTACTCATTTGTAGAACTTTTACTCCAAAATAGTAGCATTTAAAGGTCACTCCAAAAAGCTTACTTTTTTTGTCTCCACCTATAGCAAGAAAACATTGGGTTTTTGAAACTGTACTTGGCAGCCACGCTGTGTTTATGTGATGTCAATCCATCCAACTTGAAATTAACGGGAAGGAGAAAAACCTGCAACTGACTTGGCATCCCTCACAAGGTCAGCAAAATGTATTTTTTCCCAACCAATTATCCACTTCCCTATCTTCACTGCTATCATTTTCTGGGTTTGGAGCACGTTTAGCTCGAAATACAGCTCAAGAACAACCATAACCTAGAGTGGTAGCTAAAAGGCTTACTGGAAGCCATGGACAAAATCCCTTGGAGGGAATGAATCACAAAAACATGGCCAAGCTGCTGAGTAAATGGTGGCAATCATGCTGAGTTTGGGCTTCTTTGGAGACAAATTTCATAAGAAAAACCTGCACTTTAGAAGCTGAAACTTCAGTGAGTGGCTTAAGGACAGTGTCTACTAAATACAAAGGTTTTTGCACTAGGTTAGGACCACGCGCAAGAAGTAGTTCTTTGCAAGGGCTATTGCAGTCCACAAAGAAAAATTGGGGTAGCCATGCATTTTTTCGAGATAATTAGCCTTGAATCTCATCAAAAATGCTGACATCAGCATTTTTCTGAAAAAGAAGGAAAGGATATTTTTTAACAAATTTCCTTAGAATTTGCATTTGCATACAGAAAAGTAAACGCATTTAAAATGATCTTTAAACTACATGGCAAATGGTAACATAAAAACCATTTTTGGTATCTTTTTAATAACAAAATCGTTGCAACAGCACTTTTAGCATCTGACAGCCTTCCTCTGGTTCAGTCTAAATACCTTTTGCTCACAACCAGAAACTAAACACGTGTTGAATAGGCTTGCCACTTCCATTTCATAACATAAAAAGTAGGGGTAACCGCATGTTTTTTAAAGTTATTCATCTTTTTTGAAAACTTTTACGGTGCCTGTTACAATTTTTCCTGTCACCTCCCCAGTAAGGAAGACATTTGCGTATCTTGCACTTGTTTTGCGCACACACTACGCCATCTGCAGGTACATGTTTACAGTTGGATTTCAGTATAATTTTCAACAGATAACACCTAGGTTTTCAGCTCGAAGACAAACCGTTAGAGGTTAGCAATATGCTGCTATTCTGGTGTTCCTGGCTTAAGTACAGGTTCATTAAACTTGGTTTGGTCACAGTAGGAAAATTTTGCTTTCATTTTAGTCGTGTACATGATAGCGTAGTTGATTGCCTCAATGTCAACCACAGCGCACGCATGGTGCTTTAACCATAGCTTGCATGATGCACAGAACGTGTGTGCATTAACAAAAGTAGGCACTGTCCTTAACTTAGTGTACCGTTTTTATTAGCACTGACAAAAACTATTTTTTTGGAGTGACCTTCTTCTTCAGAGTAAGGCCTGGTCCAAACACCACTCCACTCATGTGCCGAACCAAACTTGATTAAGTTCGACTTTAGAGCGACTTTGGAGCCACGGCTGGTTCAGACAGTGTACTTGCGTTGAGCCTAATTCGGGAAGCCAGTGGTAACAATTTTCGACGAGAAAATATGTGTTCTGAATTCACGAACTCTGTCCAAATAGAAAAGCTGTGACTAACATTTCGCTGTTATCTACTGTTATGGCAAAATTTAGGGAAGCAAATTCAAACTCGAGGTTCAGTGTTTGTATTTAGAGAGGTTTTCTCCCAGTTAAATTGACTTTTTAAAGGGAAATCTAATAAGCTGGGCTATTATCACGAAGGAAAAGCAAAAAATGAATTTGCGCTAAAGAAACTTGCTTGTACAGTCACACTTCTTATAAATCGAAGGCATACTGGTATTTTGTCTTTATTTTTAGCGACGACTTTGAGCTTCATGCATGACTGGTCATGCCACTCAATTTCGAGCCAATCACGAGTCCTGTTATATGAAAAATAAATTACAGTAATTTATGCATCAGGTTCAACACATGAGGAGAACGCCGTATGAATCAGCTGCCGCTCCAATGTCGCATAGTGCGACAGACCCTGCCGAATTTAATGTTGTTTGCCGCACCAAACCTAACCTGCTGAACCAAACTGATTCAAATGCCGCTCTTCTGCCATACTTAACTCATCGGTTAGGTTCGGCGCATAATTGAGCGGCGTTTGGGACGGGCCTAACTCTCTAACCAAATGGAATAAAAGTAAATGTACATGTAAGCCCAAACAAGTTCACAGAGCGGACCTATTTTTATAGAAGAGCAAATCATCAGGAGGGCGCATTTTTTTTCCCACTTCTCTATTCATTTTAGTCTCCATCTCTGACAATGGCTTCAGTTGGGAGTAAATGTATGAGAGACGCGTGCGCATTGCGGACCTATTTTTATATGACTTGGTTATTTTGACCACCCCCTTACTATTAATTTGAACATTTGTCTTTCTCCTGAGAGTTTGAAATCATGGGTTCAACTTTCAATTGATTTTGGATTGAGCTAATAAACATACTGTCTTGGAAATTTCATAACATAGCTTTCCTCCCCGGGATTTGAAGACAAACTCTGAGTTGAAATACTCAGGGCTCTGGATTGTAGTGGAGTGTTAAGTGCATCTAGTACAGTTACCACCTTTGAAGTGAATTCATGTGTCCTGGCACTTGCATCATCTGCAATTTCAGTAAAACTAGCTGCAAATTGTCTGGCATCTTTTCCACTTTGGTGAATGGTTTTCAAAGGCTTTTCTGAAATGATATCCTTCAGTATTTGGAATGTTATCCTCTCCTTTGGTGCCGATGGATGTATTCCAGGTGAATTTGGGGGATTTGCATCAATTTCATTGTTCATGTTAGACACCACAGATTCACTTTCTAGTCGCTGATTCAAAACTTCTTTCAGTGGCTGATGTTTGTATGGTGTTTTAAGTGATCTGCTATCACATCCCACATCAGGAAGAGCTTCTCTAACATTTGAAATTTCAAAAACAAGATGTTTAGGAATGCTGTGAGGTGACAGAACAAAGCTATAAGCAGTAGATAGTAAAGCTCTTTGTGGTGTCAAAAAGTCAGCTTCTTTTTCTCTCAGTTGGATTATTAGCAAAACATACTCTTTGAGGTCCTCAGTCCCTGTAAGGTGAGCGACAACGTTGAGATATCCTGCAACAAGAGCATGAAGAGCACAACGATTCATGCTTGGTAACATCAAGTTATCATCCAGAGCAACACTTTGCAGTCCAAATGCCAAATGCACTATGTTTGAAATAAGTTCAAAATCAGAGGCAACCTCTACAGTGATTACAGCCAAAGTTAAATAAATGGCAAGAATGTTTTCCACAGTATTTGAAGGCATACAAGCACTTTCATACAAATACCATAGGATTTCATCCTTGTTCTTTTTTAAAAAAACAAGGTCCTGTTTAGAACGGTCTTCAGTTGTCAACTTAATCTCTTGACCTCTCTTTAAGACTCCATTTTCACCAAGCTTATTAATGTTACCATGACGATCAAGCAGAGTGTAAAGAACCTCTTGGGCAAGTCTTCTTACAACTGAATCTTCAACAATGGTGGCTTGAAGCAAGGATTCAAGAAATGTTGGAGAAAAGGTAGTGGAAAAGGAGATGGAGTCAAAGCTTTGAGCAACACTCAAAAGACAGCGAAGGAACATCTTTTGGAGAACTCTGTCTCCTTCTGACACCCTGGTGTGATCTTGATTTTCTTGACTAGAGTGGTGATGGTTTTGAATTTGGTCATTTGGCAATGGAAATTTTCCCATTATGAACATCATGATGTCAGTTTTCTGAAAGTCGGGAAGCACTGCAGCAAAGGCTCCAACTGTACTGACCAGAGACTCCTCAAATTCTTTCTCATCATTACCATCATCATCAGAATCACTCACTCTTCCACTCTGAAATCTGGCATCTACAGATGTTCGAAGATGACGAAGAAGGGTGTTGAAAACTTCTAACACTGCTGGACCAATGGAACTGTTACTTGCAATTTTGACACAAGCAGCCAAAACTTGTACAATACTGGCTTTGACATTGGCTTTGTCTTTGATGTGATCATCCAAATGGGACAGGAGCTTCTCAATGACCATGTAATTAAACTGACTCTGCACTGAGTACAAAACAATATTGAATATCTTCAGTGCAAACTCATTGGGTACCCAAAGCTCACTCTTATCAAAGTGAGTGAGTGCTGGGTTTATTATTGATTTTATGTTTCCGTAACTAGCTCGGTTGATTAATTCTCGGAGGCATGATTCTGCCAGAGAAGCTGGATCTTCCTCAGTGTTGGAACTCTGCAGATCTTGATCACTGGGAAGTTTAGCCATACAGCTCTCTTCCATGACAAACAACAAGGACGGTATAATCTTACTCATATGCGTGTCGTCCATGATGTTGGCTTGAAGGTCATCAGATACAGTTTTTCTCACAACACCCTGTAGTCCTTTTAGACCAGCTAAACGAATCCTGAAGCAATCTTTCTCATTCCCAGTGCTACACCAACACATTGCACTGAATTTAGAGACGAAAAAATCGTACCGTCGATGGTAAGAGGGGGTGTCTTCTTCAATATTGGCAAACTTCACAAAGGATGTACTACCGAGAACCTGCAAGTCAGCCTCTGAACTTTCAAGCAGTTTCTGTACCATTTTAAGAAAGCTCTCGACAAACAAGTTTAAGTTAGGAGCATGACATGCTAACAAAAGCTGATCAAGAGCTTCCACGGTAATAAAAACGAACCCAAACCTTCTGCGTTCCACATCTCTGTTTAACTTCTTGGCCAGATAAGCGCCGATTCTGTCCAGCTTCTCCGGCGATGAAAGAGCGTAAAATATCAGCTTGTCCATATTTGCCTTAACCAAACCTTGGCGCGAATCAGCAGGATAGATATTATCTACTAGGCGTCTGTAACGAGGGCGTAAGTTACCAACGCAGGAACATATATGAGAACTCGCCATCTTGCAGTGAAAGGTATGGGAGGAGCTTAATAAGGATCATTGAATGCGCATACTGGATGCGCATACTTCATACTCAACCGCTGACATTTATAGTAAGTTTTGCGGGCGATCGCAATCTAGTTCCCAGATTCTGCTTAGCCTGGATAGGGGTAACGTGGGCTCTGGGAACGAGATTGGGGCGCCACATTCGAGAAAATAACTTTCAGATCCTTTCAGATATGTAGAATTTAAGGCAACTCATGGCTCAACTTCAGGAAAGCTCGTCATCTCATTCAGCCGAGATGACTGTATCAGAATCAGGAAATTTGGCACAAGGCGAAGGAAGTCATGTGGTAAGGTAAGACTGGTTTTCAGCTTTAAAAACCGCTTTCCTCTGTAGGAATAGCTCAGTACAAGTACGAAGAATACAGGACGTACATACATACAGATCAAAGTCGATCATCGAAAACGTAGTCGATAAGTCGATAGTACTCGATATTTGTCGATAATTGTCAATCGACAAGTTACGTTTGTCGATAAAAGTCGATAATCACAAGGTTTTCAACTGATTATCGATTTTATCGACAAAAATGCAGACAAATGTTTCAATCAGCTACAAAATTCAAGTAACCAAACCAATAATAGCTCCAATGACTTTTTTTATGCCGAGGTTAAACAGCTCTAAAGTAAATCTGTGTGACAATAAACTTAAATAAAAACCTGAACAACCAAGTGGTCTGTTATTCATTACAGAACAAAATGTTTAAATTTCCTTGAGAAATGATTGATTAACAGTTTCAGCTGAACTAAATCGCGACCTATAACATAACTCGAATCAACCTAGTTCCCAGAGTCTCTCTAGGCGGGGGAGATGAGAGATCCTGGGAATTCGAAGTCGTGTTTCTTCGGGGGGACAGAACGGGCCAAAGTTTAGACTAGATGCGGGAAAAAATCGAGGCCAGCAAAGTAATTAAGAAGTAAGGTAAAGTAAATTGACATTTTATTTCATCAGTGTTTTTGTTCAGTTCAACATTTGACAAATACAAGTTGCTACGACTCTCCTCCCTCTCCGCTAGGTGTGCTGTATTCGCTGGGTTTGTATGCCCCTTGCTTCTCCTTGCACCTGTGACTGTTGTACCAGTCCACAACCTACATATGCCTACGCCATACATCGTCTTTTGTATTTCCGATACTTGTTGATTGAAATCGATCAAAATTGATCAAAATTGATCAAAATCAATCATAATCCAACAAAGTCGATAATCACAATAAATTGTGTGATCAACTTTTATCGATTTCCGAAATTTGTCGATTAATTAGTATCGACAACGATCGACAATGATCGATTTTTATCGACTATCGAAATAATCGACATGTTACGTCCTGAGAATAGACTCTCTCTTTAGTGAATACCGTAAATCCTCGAATAAGCGCTCCTCCTATCGGCCAAGATTTAAAATAAGCGCCCCCCCTCGAATAAGGGCCCCCTTCCCGTCCCCCCATTTTGTGGACAAGTAATGAGACAACAAAGGATGTATAGTTTTTGTCGTGTAGTATTAGATTTGTGCATTGTTTCAGCTTGTGAACACGTTAAGTTTGGAAAAAAAATTACAAGTACTAACGGTGCCTCGATTTAAAGTTTAGGATCAGCTTTTTATGTCAGTAAACAGCTTATGTTGTTGTTTACGTGGAGATGATGTTTTGAAAAAGTGATCATGTCAGGGCACAATTTGAGGAAAATTAAATAAGCACCCCCTCTTGATTAAACACACCCCATCTTCTCCTAAATTTGAAATAAGTGCCTAATGGGCGCTAATTCGAGGATTTACGGTAAGCATTATATGTTGGGTCAGTTTATTGGAGGTATTAACATAATTTCAGGTGTGTCCGATTAATGCATGACAATTGGTAATCAATATAAGCTTCAACTAAGACTGCAAAGAGGGTCCACAATAGGGTTCTCAGATCCCGCTTTCCCGCCCATTTTTTCCTGTTTTTTTTGCTTGACTGCAAATTTTTTTTGAGTCTCAACTTATGATATAGGCACACCTTTTTTTTAAACAAAGATTTACCTATAATATGTTGATTACAATATACTACTTAAATACAATACTTACGATAAACTTACCTACAATACGTTTTTTTATCAACATTAACATAACACTGCATACAACACTTATGGGTAACTACTGTACTAATAATAATACGATACAATTACAACTGATTTCTACAGGATATATTCTATTCAATTTACATAATTGCTAAGATGAAAATTTTGCGAGTTTTTTTTTTTAATGTGAGAAGTAGAGGACAAATTGAACTAAGCGAAACCTCCTATTTTCAAGATAAAATTTAGTTTCTGGACAAAAACATCCCAATTACATGCACGTTGGTTGATTTCCTGGAAATGAAAGTAGAATTTGGCTGAGAGGAGACAGAAATTTAGTTTTTTTTATTTCATTGTCATTATCAGTAGCTGTCCCGAAGAGTATTTCTTTTGAGTTTAATGTGATGGAAGAGTTTTCCCTTTCAATAAACCAGCATAGCACTTTTCGGAGAAAGTCGACCACAATATGACAACCTACGAAGGAGTGAAGTAAAGAGTCATCATCCCTGCAGTAATGACAACTCTTGTAGTCTTCAATCTGTATAAATGTAATTCTTTGTGGTGACAATGTGATGAGCAAGTTTGTAAAAAAATTATTCACTTTCCTTGAAATCTGGGCTCAGAACTTTTCTTTCCAAATGAAGGCAGTCCTGCTCGCACGTCCTTTTCGAAATATAGGGCGACACAATTCGATTCGTAATGTCACATACTTTGTACAGTGAATAACTATCACTGCCATGCGGTGTGGCCATCCTGGCCAAAACAAACCAAGTGCTCTGGAAAAGGTTGAAAGACTAGAAAAACTAGAAAGGATCAGGGGACCAAAATTACAGATGCAAGCATTGCAAATATCGGAACTGGACAGACTGTGGTTTTTGTGCTGGTCAATAACGATTTATGAGGTGATGTAAGAATTGAAATCCCATATCCCGCTCTGTTCCCCTTACGAATCCTGCATCCCAACCCCATAAAAACATGAAATCCTACTCCCACTCGCAGTTGTAATTCCTGCTTCCTGCCCCTGTTTTCAGCTTAAATCCCAAATATCACAGCAAAAAAAAGCCAAATCCTGCATCCCGTGAAGCCTGTCGGGGACCCTCTGCAATGGTAACCTGCTAATGTTGTTTTTTGTTTTGTTTTGTTTTTTTTTGCTTCCTGATGACAGCAGCTTGTAAAGCTCACCTAGCACAAAATGTAGAGAACTTCTTGCAGCATGTTTCATTTATTTATTAATTTTTTTTTGTTATTTATTGCTACACCCCCTTCGTCCCCTTTTCATTTTGTTTTAAGTTTAGCCCAGGCTATGCTCTTCTGAATTTTGGTTTGTGCGGTGACTTGTAGAAGGAGCTGATCTCATTAGCTTTCTAAAACTGCTGTTTAAGGGAAGTCTGCCCGAGGACATCATTAAGTCCAATGAGAGTACAAGTTTAATGATTTGGTAGCAAGCATCATTCATTATCATACTTGAAACCACCCTGAGACGGTAATGGGTTGCCATTTAGCCCCGTAATTTTGGCCAAGTGCATTGTGGCGATAATGCTGTGCTTGTTTTTGACAGCAAAGAGCTTTAGCCGTGTCAATTTAGGGCTTAGAAGAGCAATGGACTTGACATTTCTAACTGCTGTTGGGGTTATTTGACCCTGCTTTGATGTGGCTTAAGACTTAGAAAAATTCTGCTGTAGTGTTGAAATGCTACTTTCCTGCTTGATGAAATTCAAGCACACCCTGGACATTGTTATTTGCGCACAAAACATGGCCATGAACAGAGTCAAGAAAATCACTTCAAGATCTTATGTGAGTAGCATTTCCTTGTTTTATCCATTTTAGTCACTCTTGCCTTAGCTGACAATGAGAAATTTCTCTGATTCGCTAGCATGGAAGGAATTCTATGTGTGGTTTTTGGTCAATCATTGATGAAAATAACATGTGGAGTTTTTGCTTAGTCAGATTTATGGCCTAGTTTGCTTGAAGTTAAATCGATTCTCGATCTAGGAAGCTCTTGTTTAGTTTATTTAGGATGATGCAGGCCTTAAAGAAAACTGTAGATCAGCTCTCCGCCTGGGTTTTGATATGTGTACGTTTGTGTTGATTTAGACTCAAATTTCATGTTGAAAACATTCTTAATTAAATTGTACAATTGACTGATTCAATGTAAAGACTGTGAGGAGAGAAATTTCCCCTTACTTGAGCTATGATAAGCCTTGTTGAAAGCTGGCTCTAGGACAGAATTGTATCAAGATTATCACAAGTCAAATTCAGTGGCTATTTTTTGGTGAATACAGACAGATCTATATTTAACAATTGTAGCCGAAGGTGAGGTGAACATTGGTGAACATTCACCAATGGTCACTGAGCCTGAGGTGAATACAGTCAAACATGTACATAACGGCCCTGTATAAAGCGATCACCCTGTCTATAACGGTCACTGAACAACTTCCCAAAACTGGTCCCTTATATTTACTGTTAAGTTGACCTGCATATAGTGGTCACCTGTATATAACAGATGCGGTCACCCTTTAGACTTCCTGAATGCACAATTTTATTATCTTTTACCTGTATATAATGGTCATGAAACTGGATTACGACTAAGAAATAATGACAAGCTTTATTCATCAGCTTGTTAAATAGCAGCCACCAAAGCAGGGGTGTCACAAAAATACAAATATTAGTACTAAACACAATTACTAATACGTGAATGTGGAGAACTTTCTTTCACACTGAGTAAAGTTAATGACATACTACATGAAATCAAGCTTGGAGCTCCAAAATGTCAGAAAACTATCACCGATTTTTTTTTTCTTCTTGAGATCCATATTGTTATGTTAAAAGCTTTCCCTTATAATTTAATGAGGTGGTTTGTTTTTATATGGGGTCAAGCAACTTTTTTACAAATTATCCTTATGGCTTACTTTTTTTGTTTGTTGTTCTGTAAATCTGCCATTAAATTGTAATAAATACAAGGAAATGTACATCCAAGTATACTGCACCTCCCTTAAAGTACACCACGGACATTTTGTGGGCCTTTTTTTTATCGTGTTTATTTCGTTGCTGTTACTCGTTATCAAGTTGTCAATAAAACGTAAATTGAGTGATTATTTGCTCATAAAAATGCTATTTATTGACTTCCAGGGGAGTTTAAAGGAAACCTGTGTACAGTGGTCACCCTGTAGATAACGGTCACATGGCCATTTCCCAAGTGTGGCTGTTATATACAGGTGTGACTGTACTTGTTTTAGTATAGTTTTCAGAGGTGAAACACAGAGTAACGACTAAAACATGGAAACACAGACGCAACTGTTCATTTGCATATGTGCATGCAGCCGTAATTTTAATAATAAACTTACATGTACATTAATTGTGAAAAAGTTTACACATTAAGTTCAGCAGTAAAACAAACAAGCGAAACACTACGAAAAATAAATTAATCCATTACCTTTGTTTTATCGCTGTTGACTTCATTCACAGCTGTCATCCTTGTCAAAATATTAGTCGCTTTAGTCTGAAGAAAAATAAATTTTGGTCAATCAATCTGACCTGCTGGCAATCAATGTAATGACTGCGTTTATGATTCCTTGAATACGAATTCCTTGAATGTGAGTTCTTGAAAGGATATTTCGTCCTAGGGTGACAGCAGTCATTTTGAAAATTCTCCATCCTTCCAAATATTGTGGACTTGAAGTGATGTCTTTTGAATAAATAAAAATTTGATTCAGCAACTGTCCGCCATGTTTACTTGCTGAGATGGCAAAGGTGGCGAGCTTAGTAACCAGGCCTTGAAAATGATATATTCCTCGCCTGGAGCAGTGAATATGGCGTCCTATAAGGAATCGCTCAACCAATCAGATTGCTGGAAACTCGTTGTTCAGCTCTGAAATTACACTAAATGTAATTATATATTAATAGCTGTTTGTTGAAGCCTCAAGCCAACAAAGTTGCCACAGCAACAACAACAACAAACTTTATTCACTCTTGTACTTACAATTTTTTATATATATCTAACTCACACACATATTAAGGAGGATCTAGAAGATTCACAGTCGAAACTTCACTGCATGGATGAAAAGATACTGGTTAAAAAGAAGCAAGGATGGGCAACTTCTGAGGCTAAAAAGTGCTAAAGAATTTAATAAAAATGTTTCCATCAAGGACGTTCTTCAGTTACAATGAACATGTGTATAAAAAGCAAGCTTTAAATAAAATTATAAAGTGTGAACTATTGCGTAGGGTAAATAATTATGTTCTGAATGACAACAAAATTACAGAGTGGGGTGCTAATTAGTAGACAAAACCAAAACAAAATCATAGAAGCAAAAACATGTATAACAAAGATGAAAAAATGTTGAAAATATTAAGGCCGAAAAAAGCAACAATGAAAACAACTGACAAAAGATGAAGGAAAAACTTAAGAAAAAAAAACAAAATAGCTAAAACAAAAGGGATGACACAAGTGGCAGTGCAGCAAAAACTTGAATCAAAAGTCTGGAAAAAAATTAACCCACCCTGAAGCAAAGATTGTAACAAAATCCCAAATTGAAGCCCTTGGAACCTAAAAGGGTTGAGAAGCAGCAAAATCCCTGGAAGGGTCCTTAAACAGTATTAATCAGAATATATTCCCCAAACAAGGGCCTTTGAGAAAACCCAACACCTAAAAGGCATACAAAATCCAAGAAAAGGGACTTCAATCAATCAATTAATCCATCAATTGATTGAAATTGCGGAGGTTTGTGTACGAGCAAGCCTTATGTCTCTGTCATGTTCTTTTATCCTCTCTTGCATAGCTCTCCCTGTTTCTCAGATATACACTTTGCCGCATTCGCAAGGAATCTTCTGAACAACACCGTCTTGTTTTGCCTCCGCAATTTCAGAACACGCCAACAAGATGCAGCATTTACCCATTTTGGACAAAGTCAAGTTTATTGATGGTGACCCTCACTGGTACACACGAAGGCTCAAGGAAGGTATCCATATAAGACTTCATCCAAATAACATCAATAGAGATGGTGGAATTGAAATTCCTGAAGCATGGATACCTAGAATCAGAAAGCACAACAGCCAGTCAGTTAGAATGCGGACGTATGAGGGAACAGCATCACAAAGTCAGAATAATAATAAGGATCGAAATGCACTGATAGCAGTGAACCAAGGTGCTACAAATAGCAACACACAACAACCGACCTCATTGCCTGATGAAGACTAGCAGTATAGCAGTTGAAACATCGCAGTCTGCATCTCAAAGTGACTCCATTGTGAGACAAAAAAGAGAAAAATTCATCTATCCTATTGTACACCACGATGAATAATGTACACATCTTTGATGGCATGCTGTCTTGTTGCAAATGCCTTTTTGAGTAGATTGGAGCTAATTTAGCTTATATCCAGGCTAAAAATGTCCAAAATCTCCAAAAAATGCATTTTTCCAAACATCTCCAGGTGTCAATGGGTTAAACTGTTAGAGCTTTATGTGTATATTAGTCATCTTTCCTTTAATGATCTGAGCTAAGGGCAGTTACTCTAGAGACCATGAATTTATCTTGACCATGCTGGTCTTTTTTTGGATTACCCATTGGTTTCTTCAGATTTCTTTTCTGGATAACCTTTGAAGATCAAAGAAATGATGAACTGTCGGAAGCTCGCTTGCTATTATAATTTTAACCAAAAGCTGTCCAGTGTGTTTTTTGGGCCAGAAATTCATCAACGGATCCATTGTGATATAATCTTTATTTACCCTTGGCAGTGTTATAGTACAAGTGCTTGTGGGACGAGCAAACAACTGAAACAAATAATTCAAACTGAACATAAGATTGTTGTGAGCATGTAATTGTCTGGCATGTGGTTTCACTTTTTTTGTGTGAACTCTTCTCTTTACTTTGAAGTGAGATGTGCAAATTTCTTGGTTTATCATTGGGCTAGATATAATTATCTTGAAGCCTCAAGTCTTGTTCTGTATTGACTGTACACATATATAATGCTTTTGCTGGTTGGTAAGACGCAGTTAATGGAACATGACAGTCCTCGAGGGTTAGGCTGTTTACGTTCGTAATGCAATCCAGTAGGATAAACAATAGTACAATACTGAATGCTCAATTCATGAGTGAATGTTCCCTCATTCTAGCAGTTTGCACAAACACTATTCACGTGTGTATTTTAGCTTCTATCTTGTGGTGTAATCTAGCAAAATATCTTAGCTTCTCCTAGATTGGCCCACATATTTGTTAGCTTCATTCATTGCTAACAAGTTCACCACGTTACGTCTATTTAGTTCATAGTACAGCTGTACCTATTGGTCGAACTTTGAAACACTGTCCTGCTATGTAAATCTCAATACACTGGCAGCTTGCACGAGAGTACACAGCCCTTGGAGAAGGGCTTTTATTTATTATTTGCCAATAAACTGAGGTCACTCCTTGTGGTTCGGTTAAGTCTGCCTAGCGACTTCCCCCAAGCTTTGGCATTGCTTGTGTCTTGCCATCTTATATCCTAGCCTTTATCTTGTTCAATCCAGCCTGTGCTGTGCTGGGGAGATAAGAAAGGCTCTGCCAATACTCTTGGTCTATTCCCACGTTACTGGGGGAACAAGTGAAGCTTTTTGTTTGTGCACCTATCATGAAGTCGCGTCAAACCTGCCACAGGGCTGTGTCCCCCTCAGTTACGCCATATTGTTGTTTGCGTATTTGTGTTACCTTTTACCTGGTTGCATTACGTCTACTCTTAGTTTGAATGATGGAATAGTGGCATTAACATGTATGTAAATCAAGAACTCTAGTGTTTGAATGAAACAGTCTTTGTCCCATGTAAGTTACATGTTTGTTTCAGCTGTCATGTATTTTTAAGTTTATTTGTACATGTAATAATTTCGTTGCCTTACTGGGGCAGGTTGACAGTTACACATCAGCAACATGTGCGTGTATGGTTATTGATGGGTGGGGTTGGTGTTCATTTGTGTTCTACATTGCTTTCAGACAACCCTTCTCAGGTGGTGTACCCTCCATATACTCGGCAGGCCGTTAAATGAGAAGAGATCTATGTGCTGTAATTTTTATTTGAAGGACTGAATATTACAAGAATTATGTAATAGTGAAAGGTGTAGAGTGCTCTGCAAAGAACTGTGAATTTAGGAGATCCCATAAAAAGGATTTACAGTTTCTACATTCAAAATTTTGATGAATAATATTATTCTTAAGCATTAATGCATAATAATGAACAATTACTTTTTCGTTATTAATTTTTACTCTTCTTCTTCTTGAATATTTTCCAGATCTATTGGATCAATCAAGAGAAGTGTAAAAAAGGTACTGTCACTGAGTTCATGTCTTTTCTCGTAAAGCTTGCTTCAATTCTCACTAACACACTCACAATAATGTAAACTACAGTAACCAGAAAATGTTAGAAGATTGTTTCAACTTGAAATACTTCTGTTGAAAAAGAACTTGCACTGCAGTTCTTTGTTGCAAAAAGTTAGTGAGCAATCAACCGAGCAACTGGAAAAAAATTATCCTGCATCATCTTGAACCTGTTGGGGGTAAATTTATTTAATGTTGCAATTTTGATTTAAAGAAATTGCCTATAAAGCATCCGTCATTCTCCAGCATCTTTGGGGCACTTTTTCTTTCTTTTCATCATTCTAAAAATTTCTGAGCTGTGGTAATGGCATGATGATCAAGGAGTCAACTAGAATACCCCTCTGACAAAGATATTGATTTTATGTTTTGTATTCTAAGGTGTGAGTTCTAATTGCTTGTTAACCATAATTAATTTTGTTACTATGTAGCTGCTAAACAGTATTATATATTCTTGTTGCCAGAACAATTCTCTACTTTCAATTAAAGCATTTAATTCCAAAATTAAAATGATTTGAACACCAACTTGAGACAATGATCATAAAATCAAATAATAGATTGTCAACTCACAATATATATGAAATGGGGAAGTACAAAAATTGGGTTGATATACAATCTTGTGTTGTTGCTGTGCTGTATTAGTATTAGCATAATCAACTCTAAATTTAGAAGTAGAAGAGAGGTAATAGGAACTGAAGCGTGTGTGCGTACTTGTATGATGTAGGGTGTCTGTTTATTTTTGAATTATGTGTGTTTATAGAACATTTTCTTATATAGACAAGAGTTTTTTACTGGAAAATACACCACTCGTAAAATTCATACGAAACCACATCCGGGACTCGAGTGGCGTATTTTGCATATCCTCAATAGTGAAGATATCAATGATTTCACTGATATCAAGTTTGTCTCTTAAATTGTACTTTGATGCATTGATGTATCATCGAAACATCTTTGGGTCTTCCTCAAAAGTCTTTGGCAATCTTCAGCAATCTTTGGTAATCTTCGGAAATCTTTGGTAATCTTCACAAATTTTTGGAAAATGTTTGGCAACGTTCATCTGACTTAGGCCTATGGACAAGTTTTGGAGAATCTTTGGAAATCTTTGGAAAGTGGTTGGAAATCTTTGGAAAATTGTCAAAAATGGTGTCATCAGTATGTCTATATATCTATATGTCTATGTCTAGCGGTCAGCAAGCATAATGGCCGCGTTTTTTGATGGCTCTGCTAACTTGAGAAATTTCTTGCTTTCTCTTACATAATTCTTACGTAAATCTTACTTTTTTTCGTTGACAAACTTACTAAACAACTAACAAATAATGTCTGCAAAAAGAGGAAAACAAAAGGAAACGGTGGAAGAAAATTTTGAGGCTTTTGTATGTCATCAGTTAAGTTCAATAAGTGACGACCTGAAAGAAGTGAGAGGAACTCAAGTCAAGATTCAAAGAGACATTGCATCTCTTCAGAGTCAAATTAAGGAAAATGAAAGCTTGATTTCAAAACTGAAAGAATCTTTGGATACAAAACTGGAGGTATTAACAGGACAACTGCATGAAGCTAACACAAGAATCAACCAAAATCGAGCACGATATCACCAAGAATGCAAAAGAGATCGATGACACCTACGAGAGATTGCTGCCCCTGGAGAGAAATTCTAGGGACTGCAATCTGAGATTTTACAACATCCCAGAATCAACAGGCGAAGATTGTATTGCAAAGCTCTGTGATATCATAGGAAATGATCTCCAATTGCAAGCAAACATCGAGAACGCCCACAGGATCGGGCCCTTCAAGGATGATGGCATTCCCAGACCAATTTTGGCTAAGTTTTTGTACCATCCGGAACGGTTTAGAGTTATCAAAAAGAAGAGGGATCTATGTAATGGTGTGCGCGTCTCGGATGATTTGATATGGGAAGACCGTTAAAAGAAGAAACAATTAAGATCTGTTATGAAAGAAGCATTTGAAACTGGAAAAAGACCTAGATTTCATCATGGCAAGCTCCATATCAATGGTGAACTACATCAGGCTTGAGACGTTTGAACAGTGTATATTCTTTGTTCATGTGTAAGTCCCATTTTAAATGTCTACATAGCTTTATAATTAACATTTATCTTTATTGTGTACCTAGATTTTGTCAAGCTAAAATTTTATGTAAATGAACCAAGAGTGCTCTGACCCTGATTTAAATTTATTATTGCTAAATGATCATGGGATTTACACAATACTCTGCTATTCACTTAAATACTAGAAGCTTAAAAAATCACTTCGAACAAATGTGGAATCTTCTGGATTTGATTTCATGTAAATTTGATTTTATCGGTTGCTCCGGGACTTGGTTCACCTCTGAGACTGATTGTAGCTGTTTTCAAATCCCAGGTAACATTTTACTCAATGAAAATCGCACCTTTTCGACAGGTGGCGGTGTTGCTTTGTATGTCAGATCAGGCTATTCTTTCTCAATTAGAAATGACCTCAAAATAGACTCAATTGAAAACCTGTGGATAGAAACTAATGATATGATTGTGGGCGTCATTTATAAACCCCCAAATTTTTCAAACCCAGAATTTTTAGAGAAACTCGCAAAAACTCTACACAGTGTTTTTCTCGTTAAGAAAAAATGCATTCTAATGGACAACACTAATATAAATACTCTTACAAAAACAAGTGTCCCTAAGGAATATATTAATTTAATACAATCAGAAGGATTCAATCAGCTGATCTTTGAAGCAACACGTATTACTGAAAATTCACAAAGCTGCATTGATCATATCTTTACAAATATTTCAACTTCCTGCTCAAGTAGCAGCCTCGCTGTTGAAATTGCAGATCATCTACCAGTCTTTACTATTTTGTATGACCCAAAATTTAGTCCTTTTCCTGATTATTTCGAATTCAGTTTTGAAGATGAAAATTTCAAAGTAGATCTACGAAAAGAGAGCTGGGATTCTATCTACAAATGTAATGAAGTAAATGAAAGTTATTCCAGATTCCTCCATATTTTCAATAAAGTAAGTAATATTCATGCACCACTTAAAAAAGCCAAGATCAAACACAAAGCATATAAACCGTGGATTACTCTTGGTTTAAAGAAATCTATGAAAGTTAGAGATAAATTATATAAGAAATGGCTTATTACTTGAAATTATGTTTTCCTAAACAAATATAAATTATATCGTAATAAAATTGCTATCATTAATAAGATATATCGTGACTGCCTTTATAATGACATATTAACCAAAGCAGATAACACGAAAAAGATGTGGGATAACATCAATTTATTGATAAGTAAGAAGCGGCCAAGTTCTCATATAGAAATACAGATGGATAATAAACGATATGTACAACCTATAACTATCGCCAACTGCCTTAATGACTTTTTTTGTAATGTCCCTTCTACACTAGCAGCACAACTGCCTAAATCTGATAAGAGTGCAACCTCTTATCTCTCTCAGAAACAAAAACAATTTCGCTTCGCACAAGTCTCTGAAATAGAGGTATTCTTATTACTAGAAAGTCTTGATACAAACAAGTCATTTGGGATTGACAAGATTCATCCACTATTATTAAAAACTGCAGCATTTCAAATATACCGTCCTTTAACATTTATTTTTAATCTTTCCATTAGCCAAGGTATTTTTCCTGATAGTATGAAGCTTGCTAAAGTGTTCCAATTTTTAAACAAGGCTCTCGTTTTGTATGTAGTAATTATCAACCTATCTCAGTTCTCTCTTCCTTAAGTAAAATATTTGAGAGATGTATTTTTAATCAGCTGATATCTTATCTTCTGAATAAAAATATGATTTCCTCAAAACAATATGGATTTAGACCAGGTTTCACAACCTCAGATTGTCTAATTGACCTTATTGAAGAAATAACTTCCTCTCTTGATAAAGGACATCTATGTGGTCTCTTTATTCTTAGATTTAAGTAAAGCATTTGATACAGTAAACCATCAAATATCACTAAATAAACTTTAGTATTATGGATTACAGCAAAGTAAATATAACTGGTTTCAATCTTACTTATGTAACAGGAAACAGCAGGTACATGCAAATGGTGTTGCTTCTGACACATGTTTTATCTCCACTGGAGTGCCTCAAGGATCGATACTAGGACCTTTGCTGTTTATTATTTTCATTAATGACCTTCCAAAGTCTTCCACCTTCTTTTCTATGAGATTATATGTAGATGATACATCTTTAACAGCTTCTGGACATGATCTTGACAGTCTATTGTGTGAAATCAACAATCATTTACCTGCTCTCTACAAATGGTTGTGCAGTAATAAATTGACCCTAAATTTGACAAAAACTAAGTTTCTTATTCTTATGCCCCGTCAAAAGGAAAGTTACAATCTTTATCCACCACTAACAGTAGCAAACGTTCATTTAGAGAAGTCCTTTTGTGTAAAATATCTTGGTGTGTATATTGATTGTCACCTTACTTGGCATGACCATATTGACTACATATGTGGCAAAATTAGCAAAAATATAAATATAATGGTTAAGTTGAAACATTATGTATCAAAAGCAACACTTACTAGTGTGTATTATTTTGTTATTTATCCTTACCTTACCTATGCTTGTACACTTTGGGGAAATAATTATAACGCTCCATTGTCTCAAATCGTAAAATTACAAAACAAAGCGGTTGGTGTTATAAATGATGTTCCTTCAATGGAATCAATAACTCCACACTACTCATCCTTAGGCTTTCTTAAATTTCCTGATATTGTTAAACTGAACATGTGTATGCTTTTTTATGATTATTTCCACCATGATAAGTTTCCTAATTTACCTGTTTCATTAGTATCTGAACTACATAATTACGGTACCTGTAGTGCATCATCCAACCAAGTTGTAATACCTTCATTTCGAACTAATCTTAGGAGATTTTGCCCCAGTATTATTGGAAGTTTCTTTTGGAATAATATTCTGCAATCCATTAGAGACAAACCATCTAAAAAAAATGTTTAGAAAAGCACTTTTACGCTGGTACCTTGCTCAATACTAATGAAAACATTATCTCTTTATAACTTTCTGAGCTATTTTGTCATTTTTCCTCTTCTTTTTTCTTTTTCTTTTTCTTAATAATCTCAAGTTATACATAACTTTAAGGGGCACAAAATTAGTTTATCTAGATGTGCCCCTCTCCTCTCCTTCCAATATACAATGTAATTCAATTTAAGTGATGTAATTTCTGTTTTATGCATTTTTTTTCCTCCTTACAAAGCACTATCGGTTAATATTTACTTTCTTTATGTTATATTTACATATCTATGTATTAGCTAGGGATTGGAGGAATAAATAAATAAAAAAAATATATAATAAAAAGAACATTACACGTTAGCTTGAAGATATGAATTTTATGTTCTTGCCACTCGAACTTAAAATTCATATCTTCTCGCCACCATGTAACATCCTCTATGTATCTAACTTTGAAATCAATAAAAAGTAATAAAATACAACGAAAGATCTTACATTTCTATTATTAAAAAGGAAAAACCATTTTCATTTTTAATTAACAAAACATGTTTCGACATTGCTATGTCATCTCCAGTCGCAAATGAGCGACGGTTGTACTGTATTTGAATTTTCAATGTATAGTGACATGATAACATCATAGAATTATGCCATAAAATTTACATTAACAATTTGAATATTGTCATTCATCCCTTATTACTACTGTATTTCGAAAAAAAGACCTTTGCTGGTCTTCTTACTAATGATATCAGCTTTGCCCCTTTTTCTTACCAATTGGGATTAGTTAGGACATTAGTAGACAGGGTCTATAAGATTAACAACACTTGGCTTGGCTTCCATGGAGTCCTTAAGAAGCTGACGATGATTTTACGGAAAAACTGTTTTCCCATCTGGGTTATTGACAAAATTATTCATAGCTATGTTTCTAAGAAAATGAATGCCAATGCTACAAATGTGTGGACTGGCCTGCTCAGCTCTGATGGAACCTCTGCACATTTCTGCAAACTCCCTTATGTTGGCCGTTTTTCTAAAGTTGCGCAGATTAAACTAAGACAGCTGCTTAAACATTATTGCAAAACTGATCTAGATATTACGTTAGTTTTTTCTACATTTAAGTTTAGAAACATGTTCAAAGTGAAAGATTCTGTGCCGCAGAGTCTCCGTTTGCGTGTCGTTTATAAATTCACACGTGCTGGCTGTAATGCCTGCTACATTGGTGAGACCACTTGCCACGTTTGTACAGGTGTCCACAAGTATCTTGTGTCAGACAAGGCTTCACATGTTTACTAGCACTGGCAGTCATTAGGGACTTGTCTTGCTCTGCAGATTCTTTCACGATTCTAGATTCTGCTGCCTCAAGTTTTCAAGTTAAGTTCTCAAATTCATTAATTATTCATGTGCTGATGACCCACTCAGCTTGCATCAATTGGGTCAGGTGCATGTATTTTGATACCCAATGAACATACCTATCAAGACACATTTGATTAGTTCAAGAACTGATCAAGGCACTGATCAAGAAACTTGAATTTTAATCAGTGTTAATACTAAAATTAATAGAGTATACTTGCCGCTTCAGTCATTACTTACAACAACAATACAGCAAGATATTATTCTTTCTTAGACACTTCCTCCCTCTTCTTGCACTTTATATGAAGCCCTTCTTGAACGCCATCCTTCATCTCGTCATTTAAGCAACGTCGGAACAGGACAAACCTTCGAAAAACAACACACCAAATTCAATTCCCAAAACAGTGCATTTTAAAATTCTGAACAATGCAGTCTAAAAGTTGTCAATTACCTTTTGTCACCAGCGTCCAGAGGATTCAAAGCTGCGGATCCATTTTTCTCCTCCAAATAACGCTTGAGGGCACAAATTATACCATACACAGTCTTGGGAGGGTATCTTCCACCGGACTTTTTAGCTACCTCCATCACGAATTTTGACAACCAAAAGTTCAGTGACAGAGCTTCCATTCCGGCAATATCTGCGATCAGAGCGGTAACCTTGTGTAAAGCATAGTCCTTGAAGAGACCACCACAATCTAATACTGGAACTTTAACCTCTCTTAACCTTTGCCATTCGGCAAAAATGCTCACAGCCCACTTGTTTTTATACTTAGTTGAAGCTGGAACGGCGTCATTCACCAGAACATTTTCTTGAGAAGAAGTTTTAGGAACGCGAAATTGTTCTGATGCGGACTTGACCTCCATCATGCGGCGTAATGTTAATCTATCAAAAAACCCTCCTGCATCGCCGCATATTAAATATTCATTTCATTTACCACGAATAAGAAACAAACAATAGCCTATTGAGCATGCCTTCTAATTACCTATTCTTCGGGAATAATTCTACTAAATTTTCACACTAGTTTGAGAAGCCAGCTCAAAAACTTGTGCTTTGTTTTTCATCAGGGGTTCCAAACACCTCGAAACAATAAAAGCACTGCGCCTTCGGCATTGTGCGTTCATCCGTTTCTCTGTGTTTGGAACCCCTGATGAAAAACTCGCACTCGTTTTTGACCTATTACATAAAAGAGGCACTGTATATTAAGTGGGAAATTCCAACTCTAAACCAACAGCTGAGGCACTTAGATTTGTTTCCTTCTTTTTAATTCTTTTTCATGTTTTGTTTATTTTATTTAATTTTTTGATTCTGTTTCAACTACTGTTGGCATGCGTGCAGACTTTGTCCCCAGTGTATTCCAATATTCAAATTGTTAATGTAAATTTTGTGGCCTAATTAGATAAGGTAATCATGAATACAGTGAAAATTCAAATGTACAACCGTTGAACATTTGCAACTGAAGATGGCATAGGAATGTTGAAACATGTTTTGTAAAATGAAAAATGTTGTTTCCTTTTTAAAAATTGCTGTTAGTCTGCTGTTTTACGACTATTTCTATTTTTGGTTTGGTAGTCAATTGTGAAGGTGAATTAATCAACATGACACGAGCGTGATAAATTGATAAAGATGGTGAATTTTAAATGTGAAGGTGAATTAATCAACATGATACGAGCGTGGGACACAGAAAAAAAAAATCACTACTCACAATGACTTCGATAGCGTTGATCCTAGCAGTATGCAGGACACCTGTCATATATGAATTCAGTTAAATGACTTTGCTCTCCATGAGTTCTCGTAGCTCAGTGGATAGAGCGCCCGCCCGGTGTTCGGGAGGTCATGGGTTCGATTCCTGTTGGGGACTCAGAATTTTTCTTTGTCCCACGCTCGTGTCATGTTGATTAATTCACCTTCACATTTCATTACCGAGCTTAAAATTCACCATCTTTATTAATTTATCACTACTCACGATGATTTGGTAGTCAATTGTTCTACAAAAGGTGGTTGTGTTCCATAGACTGGAAAAAATATAAAATTGGGCTAATTTGCATCTCTCTGAATATGAATGGTTTGCATAATTACTGATGAAGGAAGTACTGATGGAATGGTTTATGGTGTTTTACAGATTTCCACGGAAGGTTTGATTGTACTCCCTTCAGGTTAGTGGTAGTGGGAAACTAATTGTAGTAACTGCAAAACTTAAAACAACAATGACAACAAGTTGTTCTATTTTTTCTCAAGTATCTAAACAGTCTGAAATCAAAAACCCTTAAATATGGATTGACTAAAATTTGCATGCTCTCTGCCAGTCAGGTTTTTGCAATCTGGACTGGATCTGCTGGCCAGGCCCAACCAAGCTGTGACATGAACAGTACTGCACTCTAAACTATAACATTGTTGCTCACCAACCATTGTAATAAATTAATATAAAGGTCTTTAAATTCTCAGAAAGTTGAGTGTTTGTTTCTTTCTGTTAACAAATCAATTTGTAGTTTAGTTAGGCTTGTTTTATTCATTTCATAGTGTTTTTCACACCATTACCCATTGTTACTGTGTATCCTTTCATACACCATGTCATACATCAAGCGGGTATGATAACTTTGTCTGCAATTTACACTGTTGTTCTAAGCAATCTCCTACAGATACGCTTCTGCTGCCTTGTGCTGGAAGTCATGCAATATAGAATTTTCTGTGGCCTTTTAGGGTTCTTTGATCGCTTTTGCAATCGACCCCATATTGAAGTCAACCACAAGTCACATTTCTTTGACAGTCCTGTCCCAAGGGATATTCATGGCAACTCTGATGGGTTGAAGCGCAGTGACCCGTTTCTGGGTCGCTAAAATTGGTGGCAATCAAGTATGAAAAGTCCTTTGTCCTGTGGGTAATGAATAAACAATACGAAGGACTTTCCTGAAAGTCCATTACCATGACTGTGAGTCCATGGGCCACAATAAATTTTCTTACCAGTTTTAGGACAGGAAGAAAAACAAACAGAATACATGTATGTTATTTTTTAATAATTATTTTTGCAATGTTCAGTTCAAAAATGGACTTCTTAACACCTTTTCTAATGGTTTAATGATACATGTATGCTTGATTTGCTATACATTATGGGTAACCAATAAATTATGGTGGCCTTCATGTCAGGTATGAAAATTAATCCTTTTGCTTTTTAGCAGAATTCTTGGCTTTTATTCTTGCATATCTTCTTTCTAATAACATATTAAAAAAGACTCTCTGTAAACAATAATTTCAAGGATGTTTTGAAAAGATTTTAGCAGAGATGTGAGCCAAGGATGATGTCAACCAAGGATTCCATGTTGTGCTGTCCAAAGCCAGCAGACCTAACTGAAGACGCTATTCAAATACCTGATATTATAAGGACATTTCTTTCTTTGTTGCTGACTGGAAACCAAGGATTCCATGTTGTGGTCTCCAAAGCCAGCAGACCTAACTGAAGATGCTATCCAGATCTCTGATAATCTATGGACATTTCTTTCTAAGTTGCTGACTGGAAACATGGAGCCTCCCAAACTTTGTTCCGAGTTAACGGAATCACTATACAGGCTCGACATTTTGGCCCTGATTTCCCTCCAGTAGATGTGACTCCCATCCTGTTGAAGTCGAAGAAAGAAGTAATGATGTTGTGTTAGACAAAGACCTTCCCATCTACAATGCAGGACAAGGTTGTGGACCTCCATGGAGAGCATATATGGAGGTGACCTGTTCAGACATCGAGGCAAATGCTCGGAAGAAGAATCTTTTATGAATTCTGGTACGCCTTCATGCCACAGAGAATCAGACTGTTACTGGATGGACTGCTGTTAAACATCAAAGTGCAGAATGAAGAGAAAGTCTCCCAGGACAGCATAGGTTACCTCCAACGATAGATGCACCCACATCTACTGTGTTTGAAGGGCTATCTCAGTCCCTAAAGATCAAGGACGTTCTCAGGCTTAATGCCGTAGTCGTCATTTTTGATAAAGCAATGTATGCCAAGGCCATGGAAATCAAATGGAAGCACAAGGAGCAATTTAGAGATATCATTGTCAGAATGGGAGCATGTCATACCATCTGCACTTTGCTTGGAATAATTGGAAAGAGGTTCCAGGATGCTGGTTTGAGAAACCTATGTGTAGAGTCCCAAGTGATTGCAGAGGGTTCAGTGTCAGGAGTACTGTGCTGGAAGTACAACAGAAATACAACTGTGCTGTGTGGCTGCACAAGCTTGTGTACAAGGCCCTGATGAGACAGGTGTGGTCTGGATTCCAAAACTGGGTAGCAGAGAAGCACGACAAGAAGACGTCTTTAGATGAAATGTTTTCTGGTCTTCAGAGCTTGTGTGACAATGTTTGCGAAGCTGAATTCAAAAAGAAACTTTGTGAAAACTCTTTCGCTGAGGTTGCCGTGCTGTTTGAAAGATACATGTCATTCCTTTGCTGCAAGAATGGTAAGCTGTCAGAGTTCTGGGTCTCCTATCTTGACTTGATCGATATTCTGCTGGCAATGATGAGAGTCTCAAGAGAGGGTGACTGGGATCTTCACCTTTCATCCATCAGAAACCTCATACAATGGTGCTTTGCATACGACAACCTAAATTATGCGAGTAACCTCCCATTGTATCTGTTGGAAATGTCTCACCTGGAAGATGAACATCCAGACATTTTGACATATTTGAAGTCTAGTAGGTTTGCTGTTCAGTTAGGAGAGGACAATCTCTTTGGTAAGATTCCTGTGAACCAAGCGTGTGAAGAGAGTGTGAACAAGGACACACAAACCCCTGTAGGCACCAAGGGCTTTAGCCTGATGCCCAAAGCAGTCAATAAATATTATTTGGTTGCTGAATATAGAAGTATTTTTATGAGGTATTTGAAGGACATGCTTCTCTTGAGCAAATCAAGCTATAGAAGTATTTTTATGAGGAATTTGAAGACACGCTTCACTTGAGCAAATCAAGCTGTCATCACAATGGCCTTCAAAAGAGTAGAATTGCAGGAGATGAAGCTGATGTACAGTCCTTACTGACAACACTGGAGGGCTGGATGAACCCTTTTCAGGGTGACATGCAAGACCTTATCTGTTTGTCCACAGGTAAGATGGCTTCTGAGGATGTGCTGGTGATCTCTTATAAGTTAAACAGTTGGGTGAAAGAGCATTCCAAAGTTTTAGCAAGGAGAGGCTGGAGGCCAATCCCCAAAAAGTAAGATTTCATGATTCAATGTCCAAAGCAATGCTGAAGACCTTCAAACACATGAACAAGAAAGTGGAGCTCCAAAAAGGAACTGCTAAAGAGATTGTTCTTAAGGGCTACCATGCACTGTTCACACAGATGATTGTTATTGCAGAGGAAAGACAACTCAGCATAAAAGAAGTGCTCTCCCATCCTCTTGGTCCACTACCTTAGTCTCTGGCAGCTACTTATGGTTCTCTAAAGAAAACAGCAAAATCCCCATTAGCCAAAGAGTTACAAAAGAATTCTCCAGCAGTTGAAAGTCTTGTACTTCGGTCGGCTTGCATTATTGATGGTAATGGTTCAAAGGCTCAAAGGGGATCAAAAAATGTTTAAAGAAATTACAGAGATGCTGTTAGCCATGGCCCTTCATGAAGGAAGTAGCAGCACCAGGATCGATGTTGTATTTGATGATGATGATGATGATGATGAGGACGATGACAACGACGACGACGATAATAATAATTATTTATTATAATAAAAATAATATTATAAATTGATATTTTAAGAGGAGGCCTCCAATCACCTAGAGGTGGTTTTCAGGAGGGTCCTCTTAAAAATAAAAGTCTAAAATATACATTAAGATTAATGTCCAAAATACAGTCTATGTCACTTTATTGTTATCGAGAAATATCGATAAAGAACTTGGAAAGAGAGAAGAGAGGACCCAAGATGGGTAATACATACAGGAGTATTCACCCTGAGTATCGTGTACAGAAGTGGAGGCTGTTTTTGTCCAACACAGAGAACAAACAGCGACTTATTCACTCTATTGTTACCGAATGGCAGAAAGAATGTTATAGTGTCAAGCTTGCAGTGAAGGAGCTGTATGCCACAGTAGCGGAAGAGCGCTATAAAATAACATCAGACAGATCAGAACTGTTCAAAGAGCTAGGATCTACACAAGAGGAAGTAGACACAAGGCTGTTGCTTCATGTGTATCATTCAGGAAGAAATGGATTTACTACAGTGGTGATTTCATCTGACAATATCAATGTGTTTGTGCTAGCTCTTACTTTCAAGAGTTCCATTCCTTCCTCAGTGTATAATTTATTAAGTGCGGATTACAGGCCAAAACAAGGTATATTGACATCATGTGTGTTGTCCAGCACCATGGTTCAGAGGTGTGCTGATATCTTCCTGGGCCACGTCATTTTAGAAGACAAAAGATTTATATATATTTATTTTGTATCTGTATCAATGTAATCAAAGAAATATGACTTCCACAGAAGTGTCTTTTCACTCAAATGTGCTTTAAGTTTAACGTTAAAAATTTAATGCTAAAGAAGCCTGGTCAGTTTGTTCTTGGCAGGAATACAACTAAACTGTGAGGAATTCTTGTTAGAGGGTCGCAAAGAGAAAACAAAAAATATCAAGAAAAAGAATATGGAGAAATTTTTAAGAAATGAGGCCTGGTTGCCATAGCAACCAAACAGAAACCCCTTGACAAAGATATCTCAACCTCAAAACATGCTGTAGCACTCATTTATTGTATTTAATCCAGAGTTAGTTCACTTTTTCAAAGTAGAACATTTTATATTATTATTGCAAAAGTCAGTCAACAAAAGTGATCATTAAACATTATCAGTGACGTCATTTGACCATGTGATTTTCAAATGAAAGCTACATCGTTAGCGTGGCTCTCATACATAAAGATAAAGCAGAGTGAACAAAGTTTCTAAAAAGGTATGATAGCCTTTGTCCTTAAGAGTGGTAAGAAATTCGAAATTTTGATGTGGCTAAATATCATTTAGGCAAGGTTAAACTCGAGCTAATGCAACTAGCTAGTGTGCCCATCCAGCTAATATCATTTAGGCAAGTTAAATATGAGCTTATGCAGCCAGCGGTTTCCGCGTTTGGGAGTACGTGACCTGTGGGGCGGCCTTCAGGGGTTTTGCAGGGGTTTATGGTTCATTGCATAATAGTGTTGTAGTGTATTCTGCTGATTGTTGCGGATCAGTTGCACTGCTTTGCTCGCGAATCATTGCGGATTCTTGCCTCTTCGTTGCCTTTGTTCTCTTTCAAGAGCTGTTGTCTATCATTGTTTATACAATAATGACGGCCAGGTCAACCCGTAACAGTCAAGCGGCGGCCTTCGATGCCATTGTTTCTGTTGCTGAGACGACTCGACCACGTCCCAATGATGCAAATCTCCCTCCATCAACTTCACAGACGCCGGTCGTTCCTTCGACGTCTCAAGCTCAGCCTGCTGATCAGCCTTCTCCCGCTTTCTTGGCATCGGTTATCAATGCGGTCAAGCAAGCCCTCGCGGCCGAGCAAGCTTCAAATTTGCCATTGACGCCTCCAGTTTCTTCATCCACGAGTGTGCTGGAGGCGGCCATGCCTGGGGGCGTTCCTCCATCGTCTCTATCTTCTGGCCAGCTAGATGCTCAAGTCTCAGCCCTGGCAGCCTCTGGCGTTGGCTTTCCGCCAGTTTCGGCGGTCGCTGCGAGCGCTACGGCGCAAGGTAGGCCCAATTTTGTTGTGCCTTCTTTTGTTTCTACGTTTGCCTCGCCAATACCCGCACTCGCAACTTCTTCGTCCAATTCCGCTATTGGGACCGCGTCGCTCGCTCTCGGCGGTGTTTCTTCGCCGGCCCAGTCGCCTATACTGCATCAGGCTTTCGTGGTTGGCCCTGGGTTTTCGCCCATTCCAGCGAAGCTCGTAAGCCAGATTGTGGCTGGGAAGTTTGTAGAGCTGAACGAGCTGCTTTCGGTTAACATAGTTTCAACTGAGTCTGAGCCTCAGTTGCTGCTCGACGGTCGGTTGGTGCTAACTTCGACACCTAAAAAACCTAAACGGCGCATTGAGGATATATCGAGTTGGCTGGAGGCTTTCTCAGTGTACAGCCTCATTTTGTCGTCCCACTTCCCTCAGCGGTGGAGGGATTTGCTGCAATACCAGCTTTTGATTCTCCGCACATATCGCCAGTTCGCCGGTCGGGTTTGGTTGGCGTATGATCGGGCCTTCCGCGAACACGCTGCCGCAACGAACTTGACGGACTGGTCGGCCATAAATGTCCAGTTGTTTAATTTCCACGCGGCTGGGGCCTCTGTCCGTCCTGGCCGTGAATTGTCAGATGAATCCACGGAGCCACATGGAGCTACGTCTTCCCACATTATTTGCAAATCGTGGAACCGAGGCCGTTGTGTTGCTCCTTCGTCATCATGCCGTTTTGCACACAAATGCTCGAGCTGCTTTGGTCCGCACCGCGTTGGAGCTTGCCCTGGCGAGCCACCAAGCCAGTCCCGAGCTTCTCCCAAACGGCAAGCTGACTCTTCTCCTTCTCGCTCGAGCAGCAAGTCCAGGCGCTAAGCGATTGAAGTAGCAGACTTTAATAGTTGTCATTAGGCCCTCCCATACTGTTTTGACTTTGCTGTTAGGGTGGAGGACTTCTAGCTGCAGGTTTAGGTGCGAATAGACACTATCAGATTGGTTGTTTGTCATTTGCCGCGTTATGTTTGTTATTTCCCACCACTCTATGTTGTTGTTCGTTCGTTTTAGGAGGGCATATTTACCACTTGTATTTTTTTTTTTTTTTTTTTGACCTTTTGTGCTTGAATTAAATCTAGTCGCTTCAGTTTTATTTTCGTGGCATTTGTTGTTTACCAGGTTGTGCATCAATTAGGGGGTTTGGGTTGGGGTTAGATATTATGGGGCCAGGTATTGACTCCTGTTCTATTTGTGTTCCTTCCCTAGTTCCTCTCCCCCCAGTTTCAGCAGTCACTCCTCTGCAGGCGGAGCAGTTTGCCTGGGAGTTGCGGCTCCATCCCCATCAACAGCAGGTTCATTTTGTATTGGATGGAATCCGTCACGGGTTCAAATTGGGCTTCTGCCCGGCCCAAAAGCTTAAGGCGGCTAAGAAAAACAAACCATCTGCGCACCAGCATCAGTCTGTCATTGACGACTATTTAGCCAATGAGGTGTCGTTGGGAAGGGTGGCTGGCCCGTTCGATTCCCCCCCCTTCCCCAACCTCCAAGTCAGTAGCTTTGGTGTTATTCCAAAGAAGGGCCAACCAGGAAAGTGGCGCCTCATTGTGGACTTGTCTTCCCCAGGGGGGGCTAGTGTCAATGATGGGATCAACCCAGATGAGTTTACCCTCCACTACATAACTGTGGATCAAATTATTCGCCTAGTGTCTCGACTGGGAAAGGGGGCCCTCATGGCTAAGTTCGATGTCGAGGCTGCTTACCGCAATGTTCCTGTTCATCCATCTGACCGTTATTTGCTGGGGATGAAGTGGCGTAATCAATACTATGTGGATCTGGCTCTCCCCTTTGGCCTTCGATCAGCTCCTTTCATCTTCAATGCGATAGCAGACATGGTTGAGTGGATCCTCATGCATTCTTACCAGATTCCAGACCTGCTGCACTACCTTGACGACTTCATCACTGCTGGCCCTCCTGAGTCATCTCAGTGTGCGCACAACTTGAGTATTGCAGTGTCAGTATGCAGACGTTTGGGCTTGCCACTTCACCCCGGCAAGTGTGTGGGCCCCTCAACTGTGCTCGTGGTCCTAGGTATTGAGCTGGATTCCGTTAATCAAATCGCTCGTCTCCCCGCCGAGAAATTGTCCGCTTTGCGAGATCTCATTACTTCTTGGCTTTCTCGAAAATGGTGCAATAGGCAGGAGTTAGAATCTCTCATTGGCCATCTGCATCATGCGGCAAAAGTGGTCTGGCCTGGGAGAACCTTCTTGCGTCGCATGATCGACCTGTTATGCTGCTTTCGCAAAAGGGATCACCCGGTTCGCCTTAACAGGGAATTTCACTTGGACCTCCTGTGGTGGCACCAATTCTTGTCAGATTGGCACGGTGTCAGCTTTTGGCTGTTCCCAGGTTTATTGCCAGAGGCAGACGTCGAGGTGGCTTCTGATGCAGCTGGATCAATTGGTTATGGAGCATACTTCAAGGGCCTTTGGTTTGCTGGTTCCTGGGCTCCTTCTCAACAACAGCAGTCCATCGCTTATAAGGAGCTCTTTCCAGTTGTCATCGCTGCTCATGTTTGGGGACACATGTGGTGCAAGAAGCATGTCCTTTTCCGTTCAGACAACGATGCTGTCGTCCATGTTTTGAATTCCAGGACTTCTAAAGTACCGTGTTTGATGCGATTACTGCGCAGCCTGCTTCTGGCAGCCGCTCATCATAGTTTTTCCTTTTCTGCCCAACATGTACCTGGGGTTAACAATCAGATAGCTGATGCTTTGTCTCGCTTTCGTTGGCAGGACTTCAGGCAGTTGGTCCCGGATGCACAGCTTCACCCTACATGGATCCCGCCGGAGCTTCTGGCGGACTTGACTTCTCTGCCCTAGAGCAACAGTGCTTTTCCTTTCTGTCTCAAGGGCTCGCCCCCTCGACACGCCGTTCATACACTTCAGCACAATCAAAGTTCATTTCCTTTTGCCGTCAGCTTGGCAAGTTACATCCTTCTGGGTCCCCGTGCCCAACAGACGAATGGACACTTTGCCTCTTTGTCACGTTTCTTGCGAGAACTATTCAGCACTCATCTATCAAGGTGTATCTGTCTGGGGTTAGAGCCCTTCATATTGAACAAGGGTTCCCTGACCCACTTATGAATTGCCTTCGTCTTCAACGGGTTGTACGTGGAATCAAGCGCTGTCAAGGCTCTCCTTCTTCTTCGCGACTTCCCATTACTGATGACCTGATGTTGGTTATTTGGCGGTCTCTTGACCTTTGCCTCCCGGACCATTGCATGTTCTGGGCAGCTTGTTCATTGGGATATTTTGGCTTCCTTCGCGCGTCCGAGTTCACTGTTCCCAACCTGTCTAGCTTCTCGTCATCTCTGCACTTGGGTGTTCAGGATGTTGCGGTGGATTCACCTTCAGCCCCATCATGCATGCGCATTAAGATTAAAGGTTCCAAGACTGATCCGTTTCGGAAGGGCTGTCTCATTCACATCGGCGTTGGTAGGCATCCATTGTGTGCAGTGCATGCTCTTATGACTTACCTTGCGCTCAGGGGTGATGCTCCAGGCCCCCTGTTTTTGTTCCAGAGTGGTCAGCCCCTCTCACGTTCTGTGTTGACGGA
Organism: Orbicella faveolata; assembly: GCF_042242905.1. Taxonomy (NCBI): domain Eukaryota; kingdom Metazoa; phylum Cnidaria; class Anthozoa; order Scleractinia; family Merulinidae; genus Orbicella; species Orbicella faveolata. The sequence goes on from NW_028301540.1 coordinate 18,759,898, forward strand.
TTGGCTTCGGCAGATCATGGTCTCCGCCAGGATTCCTGGTAACTTCTCAAGCCATAGCTTTCGTATAGGGGCTGCTACTGTCGCTGCTCGCAATGGAGTACCAGATCATTTGATTCAGTCCATGGGCCGCTGGTCAAGCAATGCCTATCAGCTCTACATTAGGACCCCGTCGGATGCCTTAGCTGCCCTCTCTAAAAAATTGGCTTGAGGAAAGCATTTGCGCTACCTGGAACGCCCTTTGGAGCTTATCTCTGGTTGCTGTAGCATGATGTTCCTGGGTCTTTCTTTTGGACTTGCAGTCCACCGTGGCTAGCTTCCTAGGTATGTGTTTATTTTGCATTTGCCCTTTATACCAGCTGAGTGGTGCTTGGGGGTAGGTTTGGGGGGATCGGAGGTACCATGTCACCCTGTCCCTGGGTCCCTCCTTTCTCCAAGCACCAGGAGAAGGGTTTCATCTGGGTGGTTCCTGCTTTCCAGGGTTGCCATGGATACCTCCTAGCGGCTTATGGCTTTGGCACCCCGCTAACCTTTAAGGCACCAGTTCCCAAGCTCATCTATTTGCGATGAGTTTAAATGTGGCTAAATATCATTTAGGCAAGGTTAAACTCGAGCTAATGCAACTAGCTAGTGTGCCCATCCAGCTAATATCATTTAGGCAAGTTAAATATGAGCTTATGCAGCCAGCGGTTTCCGCGTTTGGGAGTACGTGACCTGTGGGGCGGCCTTCAGGGGTTTTGCAGGGGTTTATGGTTCATTGCATAATAGTGTTGTAGTGTATTCTGCTGATTGTTGCGGATCAGTTGCACTGCTTTGCTCGCGAATCATTGCGGATTCTTGCACCCTCTCCTCCCTCCCGTTTTGTTCTTGGTCAGGGTAAGTATTCTTCAGGTAAGTAGATTCCACTGAATTTCTTTCAGTGTGACGGTGCCGGTTAGCGGACGCTCATTGGGTGGTTCCTGCTTTCCAGGGTTGCCATGGATACCTCCTAGCGGCTTATGGCTTTGGCACCCCGCTAACCTTTAAGGCACCAGTTCCCAAGCTCATCTATTTGCGATGAGTTTAATTGTCCTGGCCCATGGACTATGTAACAAAATTGTCGACATCCTGAATATCCGTAATCAATTTGCATACAAAATATGGTTTCTTTTGTTGATTGCCCAGCATTAAGATGGTACCAGATGACGTAAAATTAATAATGTTTATTTTGTGACACATTGGCCGCTGAACTATAAAATAACATGGCAAATTCATGGTGTGACACAATATGGCTGCTGACCTAATTAATTCGCAAAACAACTCGGTACATTTATTTTGTCAAAACAAGTCATGGTCATGTTTATTTATTTATTTATTTATTTATTTATTTATTTATTTAACATTTCTTTATACACGGTTAAAAATCATCAGGTAATACTAATATTTAAAGTTATATATAAAAAAAAATTAATACTGATAAACTACTAATAAACAGTCCATGCTAAATACTAATTAATAAAAATTGAAGTAGTAAAGCATTATTAAGTTGTAGTTTGAAGACTTATTAAACAATGTGTTGCTCAGTGTCTGCTCACAACACCGACTGCTCAGTTCTTGTTTCCTTGTAATTCACCAAATTAAAACAGAATTGAAGGCGAGTAGATTATTGATAACAAAGCAGCAATAATTATTTAATTTTCCATTAATATTTTGATATGTACATTAATAGACACACACCACCCTGACACTTAAAAAACATTATGACTTACTTGAAAAAATAGTAAGGAAAATATCACTTACCAAGAGTATCAAAAGAGTAACTAGAACTTTGAAATACACAGAAATGCACAACCCCATTTCTGGCACTCAAACAGTTTACAACATAAATAAATATCTACTTACTTAACAATATATTTTTTTGTTAACCTAATTACTTCACAACTTCACATAAATCTATGGGTTAGTAAACATAAAAAAAAAGAGAAGATAAGAAAAGTAAAGCAAAAAAGACAAAAAATAAAAAAGTTACAAAAGAGATCTGTATATAGTCTTGAGCTTTGTAATGTTGTTATTATGAACTGCAATTTCCCGTTGCACATGTATATTAATTTTTTCGTTTAGAAGCGTGAGAAAACTGTCAAAACAAAGCTTTTTTTCTTGTAAGCAGCTACTATATATGGAGTACTTTGCTATAAGAAGTGAGTAATTCGAGGAGTATAAGTGTTCTTTATTGACGAAAATTCTGTACAGAATCATGCTCTCTGTTAATGTGACATTTTCTTTAGTTTTGCTAGTCCACCATGTTTGGAATAAGTCCCAGAAGAATAAAGTTAATTGACAGAGCAAAAACTTATGATCTAAGGAATGCTTTTCAGCAAGACATTGGGGGCATATGTCATCATCACATATCTGGCACTCTATGGCGTGACAGATATATTTCCATGTGAAGCGAGGTCGGTATTTTGAAAGCCGAGCTTGCATGAGCAAAACAACTCCTGCATCGCTGAGGAAATGTGCTCAGCAACACCTGAATGAATTAACAAAGAATAAACAAGGCATCTTGTAAGCTTTTCACAAGTGCATTGAAGTTAATATCTGATGAAAAAAAGAAAACTTGCAGCAAAACAGCACGTTAAAAAATGAAAAGTAAAAAACTGAAAACTGCACCCAAATCCTGCCAAAAAGCTGATCAAGGAAGTAAAGTAATGATGCAATATAACAAGAGCTGGCAACAATAATGTCCTACAAATGTAGCAAAGGCATAGGGAGCCCACACGCTTATTTGTGAGCTGCATATGCTCATATTATCATGTATAAACAGAAGAGTAGAATAAACTTGCCTGTTGTCTTCTTGTTAGTATTCATTCTGTGCCATGATTGTGTGATGCAATGTACTGGTTGTTGCGACATCACTCCAGGGGATTATTACTATGATATGCCTGCCTTTATGAGGCTATTGCATTTCGTCATTGTCTGGGTGCTGTCACGTGGTTCTGTTACATTCAAACAGTTAATAAATGAATAACCAACGGTGAAATGTGAGACGTGAATCACGTGACAACACCCAGACAATGACGAAACACGATAGCCATAAAAGCAGGCATAATTAACCGCGCGACCATGGGCGAGTATGGTTCTTGCTCTGCACGGGGTTTATTATTGTTTTTGACTGCACAGCCATGGGCCGAGCACTGTTCTTGCTCTGCGTGGTGGTTATTTTTTAGTTTTGTAGGTGACCAGACCCAAACTTCCTCTCAGCCAAATTTTGAATCTTGCAACCTGTGATGTTTATTTGCCAAAAGCTGTTGAAACATTAATACATGCACAATGTTACTGATATTGTTTTCTTTATTGTGGTGTAAAATATAATTATTTTCTTTTGGTTTTATCGAAGCGTTGGATTCGAAGAGAATAATGAATATGCCAAAAAAGGTATAACGTCAGCCATGGAATGTGCTGATGTTACAGCTTTCATTTTCGCTATGTGACAAATAAGATTTTGTTTACTTTGCAAGCTTATTTTGCCAGAAGCGGCGGTCATTAATTTATTTGCGACTTTGCGAGTATTTCTTGAAGTGGCTTTGGTTGTTTCATTGTGGTGAGTTAAGAGATCTGAAGGAAAATTAAATTAAATAGTTGCTGAGGTAAACAGGAGCTTGCCAGAACTTGCAGCATTTATGTCAATGCTTGGAGAAAAAATACAACTGTTCTAAAATTTAATAGCCGTGGATAGCGTAAACCTTGAATTGTGTGACTACTTTGCTTGTCCTTTACACATAGCACAAACAAATTAAATTTTGACTTTCAAGGAAGAAAACTGTTTATTAATAACGTTATTAATAGTGTGACACTCGTTTCCTTTTTGTATCATTCATGGGCATGTCCCAAGCGAACTTCCAGATAAAGACCATTACGTCATCATAGATTTCACAACGGCTAAGAGCGATGGTGCAATAACACAGTTTGTGTTGATCAAGTGATGTGGTGTCTACAGTAATCAATGAATCATCAAGGACTGCTTTGGAATGTGCACTGTGTTGCGACTAGTAGTACTGAGAAAACAGTTAAATTTTAAAAGCACGGTTATGAAATCTAACAGATCTTCTTGTTATTATTACGTCACAACATCCATATTCTAAATGGAGATCAACGGAAAGCACATTGCATCACACAATCATGGCACAGAATGAAAACTAACAAGTAGAAATCAGACAACTTTATCCTACTCTTTTATTTCTGTTTTTAGATTACATAACATGAGCATTTGCAGCTCACAAACTAGTGTGTCGGTTCCATATATGGCAATGGCCACCTTCTCTCGAAAACAATCACTCAAAATTACTAGTACCCAATCTGCCTGTCAGACTATTCATGCTCCCAAAGATCCTCAAACCCACAAGATTTTGCCACCTAGATGGGATAATCCCACAAAAAATGCACAGCTCGCGAGGAGAGAAGTGAGTGGTTCACACTAAGGATGTTTGAATGAATGTTTCCTGCAAACTGTGTTCTACTATAAGGAAAAGTACACAATGTTTGTGTGTGATCCCATAAGTAACGTATCTTTCACCTAGTTTATAGCCAACGCTAACTTAGACTAATCTCTGTAAAGTATTATAGAACCTCAAAGATAACACAGGGTTTTTGAAACAAATATACCATTTTGTGATGTTAATAAAGAAGTAATGTAGGTAAAACATGTTTTACATAGCACGTACAGGTACTTTTCCCTGTTGAGCCCAACCATTCCTCACTAGCGTTACTAATTAATTAATTGATACTTGCCATCCCGTTATTGCACTTGCACTAACAATGGGATCTTTGATCTTAGATCTGAATTTTTAAGAGTGTTAGTTTTCATGATGCTCATCCAAAATATCAAACCTTAAAGGATCTGTTACACAAAGTAATGTTTTATGCTAGTTTTCTCACAATTTTGTTGTGTTGTTGTGTTGTTGCAACGCAGCACATAAGAAACTTTGTGCAGTCTGACACCCATTTAACACCCCTAGGCAACACAATTATTTGCAGCATTGTCACAAACATTGGGAAAATAACACTAGATTTTACTTTGTACAGTGTTGCTACAACGGAAATTGTGCTCTAGACTTAGCTTGTTAACCAATTTTCTTGCAACTTGTGTCAACTGTGCTGGAAACTAAATTTTGACAGCACTCACCATTCAGGCAAGTCACTCTCAAAATGCACTTGCCTGGTGTAATTTTCACTCACTCAGAAAGATGCCTTCCCTCCCCCAAAAAAGTTTCCGTGTAGTGTTTCACAAACCATATGTTTTTTCAATATCTTGTAATCATGGAAGCCCAGCTCCATTTCATGTTGAACTTTCTTGTTCTGGTCTGTTTATGAGACGCCTCCCTAGGATTGCAGACTGATTTTATTGTTTTATCCTTGTGGGCTTGTGGAAGACCAATGTTTTTTCTTTCAATCAATGAAAAATTTTACTAAAAGACCTTAAACCCAAAGATAACTACAACAAAGGCACTATGATTTTCATAAGATTCTATTGATTAATCTTTGTCTGGCAGGTACTGAATCAACAAGACGAAAGACTTTTCTGAAAGTCTATAACAGCACCTGAAAGAGTGTTTTATGGGTTGTGATCACTTAATTGCAAGACGTCACTGCAAGAGGTTTAAATTGCAAGTGAAATTTGTACTAGTTACTGAGGCTTGGTGTACTCCATGTACAATAATTATTGCATTTGCAAATTCTGTTTTTAAGATCTCTGTCTGAATTCATTGACTTGTAAACTAATTCTGGAAGATTATGCGAAACATCGAAAACTGTGTTCTTGTCGGTTCCAAGCTTGAAATAAGTTCATGTAGCTACTCGTGGATGTTCTTCACCAAAAAAAAGGTTAAACAAGAAAAGAAAAAGACTAGTGGGTTAAAAAACAAATGGAAAAGAAAAGCTGAAGAATCCTGGAATCTAACGAGGGTTCACTAGAAAGGAACACGGGTTCTAACCATAAACAATTGTTAGATTTGGTTTTTGTGATATCCAGAATAATCAAGGTCGAGGTAGGGGTTATCGTCTTTGGCTGATAACCCTTAATTACCAAGACCTTGATTATTCTGGATATCACCAAAAACGAATCTAATGATTGTTTTATTATACATTGAATGAAAAAAAATGGAAGTCATGTTTTTGCTTCTTCACTGATGACATTAGCAACGCAAAGTATGCAAACTTTACATGACTACCCTTAGAAATCATGCAGTGCTGTCATACATGACATGATTACCCATGGCCATAGGTGTCCTTGACATGATTATTGTATAGTTTGTAGCTACATGACGTCACAGGTGCTGATTTCAAAAATTCACTGTACGCTTTTGGCCAATCAGAAAAGAGACGGAGAGTTCAATGTATAATAATAGTATTGAAACCTTACTTCAAGGGGGAAGATACAATTGAAAGTACTTCAGCCTTTTCTCAAATTGGCTAGCAAATATGTGAATTAGATAACAAATAAGTGACACATAGTCTCTTAACCTGCTAACTTCTCGGATTCTGACATTTAGTGTGGCTAGCACACAGGGAACAGAGGAGTCCTATTTGACCTTTTTTCCAGTTAAATTTGCCATATAATTGTAGCGCAAATCGATTTTTTGTTGAATCAAATGACTTCAGAATCAAACTACACATGCGATCATGTTGATGATTAAATCTACTATAGATAGACATAATTTTTTTGGTGAAAGCTGTTGTGTGACTTTGCTATGTGATAGCTCATCAGCCTATTCAAGTGTCAAAGTGTATCAGCTTGACCAAGCCCAAAAATGTCTGTCTGTGGGCAAAGTTAATTTTTAATGCTCAGATTGGATTTCAGTTCGTGAAGTTCTAGCTAGTTCTCCTCGCTTCCACTATGTGGGATTTGTCTTCCAATGTGACTTATGTTTCTTCACTGTTATTTGTGTAACATGGAGAATTTGTCCTCAAGAGCAGGATTTTCTTGCGGTGGATTCCACGCCTGCGGTTGAAACTTATAATCTGGCATAATCATGAGCTTTTTAAAGGCTAGCAAGACTGCGGCTTTCTGTTTTAGAGACTTTTTCGACAAATGCTACGGTGGCCTCAATGAAACTGTTTGCTTTGATTTCCGAAATGTACTTTTAGGAGCTCAACCCTCCATTAGTAGTACCATCGATATGTAGAGTGGATTGCCTCTTGTTAATCTTTACTAAACTTTGGAGCAGAAATTCACAATAGCAGCTTCCAGCAACTTCACCTCGGTCATCAAAAACATTCCCAATGCATATTACAGAAGCCAGCAGTTGGTTTATTTACAGTTGACTGTAAATTCAAGATTAGAATTGTAATAGAAATGTTAAATGAACTATACCCAGAAAGCAAACAAAACAAGTTTCCATTTTTAGTGCAACAATCGTAGTCACATAGACCTTGACCTAGAAATGTAAACTGATACATACATGTATGCTTGCAATATTGACTAATACAGTGATTTCAGGAGCTTTACCTACTGGTCAGCGGAATTACTACAAAAAGTTTACAGATGATGGGAGGACATCATTTGTATATCATTTGCATAATCTGCACCACCACTAAAACCCTATAGATTGCTTATGCAATTTCTAGGTTAAAACTGAGTGAGCATAATATTTCTACATCTAGAAAGAAAAAGCTTGGTGAAGATTTTTGTCTTTTCTTGTTATGTAAAATAGGATACTTAAAGTAGAAAGTGTGCATGTGTCATCTGTCTGAAAATATGAGATCTCTAGATGAAGAATAATCTGGACTGCTCATTTTACAATTGAAATTGTAATTTAGTTTAAGTACACTGTGCACTGAGGAGAAAAAATATTTATTTAATTGGCAATCTGACCAGCTATATGAATTCCCTTCCCATATTGACTTGTTTGTCATAAAATTCAAAATTGTTTTGTTCACTGATAATTTGTTTTTTAGAGCCAGGGCTTGTTACATTTGAGAGTGCAAGCAGTTCAAGGTCCTGTTCTGGTATTGATTACACGAGTGTTGTCAGAAGTAGGAGTGCTGGACGTGTCGAGAGGAGTCTTAAACTGGCCAGAAAAAAAGAGCTGGAAGGTGAAATTTCCAGGCGAAACAGTACTGGTGCAGAGATTGTTGTTAATAGTAAGTATTGCATCTATCAAAACTTCCCCATACACGTACTGTAGTTCTAAATTTAAACTCAAACTAAGTTCTTGCTTGTGATTCCTATCTAATCTTTGTTCCTGGGTAACTTAAAATCACTGTAAACTAGTTAGTGCTTAAATAATGAAAAACAAAAGGTAGAAAAAAGATGCAATTATTTGCTGTCTGCTGTATTTGAAGCAGTGTTACGTGTTTCAATCTTTCAAGGGAAAAGATATGGTTTATGGACTAACTGTAAAGTCAAGATGGTTGGATATTGGCCAAGTTGTTTTTTGTGTGTTTATGGACCAAGACAGAGTCAAGGTCCATGGATAAACACACAAAAAAGGAATGCAGCCAATATCCAGCCATCTTGACTGAGCAAGCTTGATCAGCAAAGGATTTATTATATGAAAAATGACACTATTTACTTGTGGAAAACAGCAGGTAATCCTGAGTGGGCATTCAGTCAATCATGCCCGCTCATGGAGCTAACCATATAATAATCTAACAGATAGCATATAGTGTGTACCATATCATCATTCCGTAACTGAAGCCCTCAATGAGGGAGATACTTGAGTCCTGACCATGATAGCCTATTTACTGCACCTTTTTATAACTTGCAACTGTCAAGTTCAGTAGTGACTGATGATTGGGTTTTTTGCAGTCACCAATGATAAATAACATGTATGATAAGAGTGCTTTGATTTTTTTCTGAGTACACCTACATCACTGACAGAAAAATCTTGCATTTAAGCTTATTAATATTTACCAGGTTAAAAGTAGTTGTATAGCCTCATTTAGGGCTGATTTGTTAAAGTGCCACTGAAACGAAATTTTGATTACAAGTGGTAACCCGCACAATCATGAAGTTGTTTATGATCAACAACTTTGAGTTGAGTCCTCGATTGCATACAGAAGACATCATTTTATGATACCAGTTGTTACAGTATCATTCAGCTGACAAAAAAGATACACTACAAACCCAACTTATTTATTTTAGCAATTAAGTAGTGAAATCCTAGTTACAAAGGAGCGACAAACATTGCGTGACTAAAAATTCTAGAAACTACCAGAAACTTAGTATTTCAATGGCAGGCTTTCGTGCAAAAAGGGCGTATGTGACATTTTGGGCCGATTTTTATTTTTTGCAGGATCGAGCTAATTTTTGGCAGACTGACTTGTTTTGACATGAAAAGTATTGTTGCATAATTGTTTTTGTTGAATTGTGCTTTGTTTTTGAGAAATAACGTATTTGTTTAAAATATTTTATTGTTATTTAAAGCTCAATTACAAGAGCGATACAAACTATTACACTAACACTAATTACAAATTTACATTACATTACATTCACAGTCAGCTAGATCTAATTAAGGATGTGGTTAATAATATAAACCCATGCAATAATTTGTACAGATACTTATATATCTCTATATACAACTGTATATATATTCTTCTGCTGGGAGTTCATTGTTTATGTAAACCTTCATATTCTGCCTAAATATTTTGTATGTGGTTTACCATGCATCGTCAAATCGATCCATGGCTCTGTTGTCTGACATTCGTACTTCTTTGTACAACTCCTGGAATAAAGTGGCTCATTACCAGCATCATAAAAAAGTGCAATTGTTCCACTGATGATTTTTTGCAAACTAGATGTGAAGAATACAAAGGGTATCTTAAGTCGCAAAATTACCCAACAGATTTAGTTGACAATCAGTTTGATAAGGCTCTTAAGATTCCGAGATCCAAACTTTTAAGGTTACAGTATACCTTCAGATCGGCAATTTTCTTCAAATTTGGATTTTTGGTTCAAACTAATGGTCGAAGAGTAATCTCTAATTTCTGAAAACAAAATTGAAAAAAACCTAATATTGGCGGAGAAATGGATGTTTTACGTTATGGCTGGAAGTAAAAGTTCCCTCTTGATTGACAGCCCTATAATGTGTATGCAATCAACCGAGACTACTTTCGCGGGAATATTACCGATATTGATACCACGAATTGGCTGGCTACTCAGTTAATCAGCATTGTTAATCCAAGCATTTTTCGTGTTAGATGTAATTCTATTAAGTTATAAGTAAACATGGACCATGGAAAAGTCCGTTTACCAGTTCGAAAGAGCGAAGAATGAATAAAAATACATCAATGAGTGAAGAAGCAAAAGTTGGCCTCGCGGATGAAGCTACGGACGTATCAGGCGGGCAAAAAGATCGAGTCAAGAGAAGAGAAAGGTTGTGTAAAATTTGGGAACTCGACAGCGATAACAGCGATGTTTACGGTGACTCTTTTGTTGAGTTCGATACCGATGAATCGTCCAACTCATTGAGATCCATTGTAATATTATCCATGCACATTTGCTCTGCCGCGCTTTCTTTTGTTTGTTCTCGTCGCCCAGCTACTCTAACGTTCGTATCCTTTTTCGTCTTCCCCATTTTGCCAAACCAGCTTCAAGAAAAACCCAGCTGCAGAAAAATTATCTCTCCGCCTTGAGCGCATTGCGAAATGCAAGGTTTTTTTTGCAGATTCTCGCGTAAATTTCACCGCGAGTTAATGGTAGTAAATTTTCCAAGCGCTGATTGGCTCAGTGATCTGAGAACCCAGTTGAAGGCGTTTGTGGGCGGAGTTTGTTTGCGAAGTAAGATATTTTTCTTAGCGCTGTTTTCTCGGATAAATTTTTTCACTTGAAGCAGACGCTTTAAAGAGTTACAACTCAAACAGAATTTGTTTGTTTGCCCTCAAATTTGGACAGTAGCTAGATTAACATATAAAAAAGAAAAACGTGTCTGCGAATTGTTTATTTCGAAATATTTTTTCTCCGAGAGCAATTTTTGTACGATCACTTCACATTTTTTTAATCCTATTTCGAAAATGTTCTGTAACTTTTTACTACAATTGAATATGGAAAAACGCAGACACACTTTTTTAGTGCTTTTTGTCCTGAAACCGAGGAAAAAAATAAATTGGCGAAAAACAAAATTCGCTTTGACTTGTAGCTTCCAAAAGGTGATTAGGACGCTTGCATTTGGTGACCATGAAAAAATTGGCAATTCATTTTATTTCAAAATTTTTGGTATGGTTTGATAGCCAGCTCTATAAGCTTTAATTTGATATAGGGGCTGAGGTATCTACAGCTTAAACCGGACGCACTACATTGCTCGGACGCGAGACACCCCTGAAGGTATACGGTAACCTTAAGCAAAAAAGGTGAAAACTAACAAAAAAGTTTTTCCTCTGGTACTCGATTATAATCCCATTTTGCCAGACATTCAAAACATCATGAGGAAGCACTTTCACTTATTGAGATCTTCACCTCAAATCACAGAAATTTTTTCCAGCTAACTCTGTTTTCCCTGCTTACTGCCGAACCAAAAATCTCAAAGAAGTTCTAGCACCATCTAAATTTTGACCAAGCTCTGCTGCTAATCAGACAGTCAATGAGGGCAGTTGTTTTAAATGTGATAAAAATAGGTGTGACTTGTGCAAGAATTTTCTACTTCAAGCTTCTAAATTCCAAAGCTCGGCCACGGGTAGGCATTATCCTATCTGTCAAAAATTGTCCTGCTCATCCAAAAATGTAATTTATCTTGCAATGTGCTGTAAATGTAACTTACAATATGTGGGTTCCACATCAACTGAGTTTAAAATTGGATTCCGCAATCATATATCGAATATGCTCAGCAATAGAAAAACATATGAATTGGTGGTAAATTATGATAGTTACCAACATGACTTGTGCAAGAATTTTCTACTTCAAGCTTCTAAATTCCAAAGCTCGGCCACGGGTAGGCATTATCCTATCTGTCAAAAATTGTCCTGCTCATCCAAAAATGTAATTTATCTTGCAATGTGCTGTAAATGTAACTTACAACATGTGGGTTCCACATCAACTGAGTTTAAAATTGGATTCCGCAATCATAAATCGAATATGCTCAGCAATAGAAAAACATATGAATTGGTGGTAAATTATGATAGTTACCAACATGACTTGTGCAAGAATTTTCTACTTCAAGCTTCTAAATTCCAAAGCTCGGCCACGGGTAGGCATTATCCTATCTGTCAAAAATTGTCCTGCTCATCCAAAAATGTAATTTATCTTGCAATGTGCTGTAAATGTAACTTACAATATGTGGGTTCCACATCAACTGAGTTTAAAATTGGATTCCGCAATCATAAATCGAATATGCTCAGCAATAGAAAAACATATGAATTGGTGGTAAATTATGATAGTTACCAACATGACATTTCTCAAATGAGGTTCATCGTCATTGAGCAAATTGTATCCTTCCAAAATCCATTACACTTAGACCAGTTACTGCTTACCAGAGAAGCCTGTTAACACAATTATTCACACTTAATCCACATGGCCAAAAGGCGGGAATTTCGCTCCAAAAGTTGTATTAATAATAGCAACTAATTAGACCTTTTCACTTGTTCTTGCTTCGAGAATGATCGTGACTTGTCCAGCTCCTATTCTATTCATTAGTCCTTTGTAAATAGTTTCAATTGTTATGTGACTGCCTTTTGCGTTCATGGGCCCCGTTGGAGGATTCTGTTATTTTTGTTTTTGGTGGGCTGTTCATGGTCCCTCAGCAGGGAATTTATTACAGTATTGTTTAATTGCCCTGCTTTGGGACTATGTTATAGCCTTAATTATGACTTTTTAACTTAGAGTCGTTTGGGAGGATATGTCCAAGTTTCACAAAACCTGCTTCTTTTATTCTCTTACTGTATATTGATTGCTTGTTAATCAAGAGGTTCTGGTTGTTCCAGATGATCTCATTTAAAATGTCCTGTTTTGTAGCTATTATATCATGGTGGCCATTGAAGTCAGACTGATCTTCAAGACATTCTTTATAAAAAAATTGGTAATTTGCAGGGTAGGTGCCATGGATTGAAATTGCACTGAAGCAGAAAACTAGTTCCTGTATTCTTAAGATAGTGAGACAAGAAAACTTTACAAGGGCTAACATTATCATCTAAATACCTTTTAAGACTCGTGATTCTTTGAGTTTTAATTAAAGATTCAGGGTGAGGCATTTTGAGGCCACCATCTTCATATTCACTAGTTAAGGCCAATCTCTTGATTTTGTCTTTGCCTCTTCACACAAAATTGAATATCACAGAATTTATGCTTTTAATTATATCCTTATCAAAGGAAATAAGGGAGGCTTGATACATAAACTTAGGCGTAGCGAATGCTTTGACTAATCAAATTTTACCAATTAGTGTTAAGTTTCTCCATTGTCAGCAACTTAAAGACTTTCTTATTGACTTTAAAGTTAAATCGAAGTTTAGTTCTTTACTTTTATGCTGATCATAAGTAAAAAAGATACCCAGTGTTTTAATTGGCTGGTTCACCTTGTTTATATCAAGAACTTCATGATTTCGATAAGAACTTCCTAACAAGTAGGCTTCTTTTTCGTCCTTATTGAGTTTAAGCCCTGAACATTCACCATAATTATGTGTTCAATAAGGAACTGAGAGAGTCAAGACTCCTTATCACGTGAAAGGTTTGTTAAGTCATTGGTGAAGGTGATGCATTTGATTTCTTTGTCTTCTACTACTATGCCTTTTATATCTTGATTCTGTTTGGTAGTGGTAAGGAGGATTTCCAAAGCTAAAATAAATAAATAGGGCTAGAGAGGGTCTCCCTGTCTAACCCCTCTTCTGATTGAAAAAAGAGGAGTTGCTACTCCATTATTCATAATGCAGCTCACAATATATTAGTATAAAAAAGACATATCCACTTAGTGAAGGATTCTCCAAAATTGAACTATAACTTTGTATAGTCCATAATAACACCTGTAGTCCGTACTGCATTGAAGATGTTCCTTCCTTTTACATATGCACACTGATTGGCACTGTTAGTCTGCGGATCCACTCGGCTGTCTTTTGTGGATCCACAGCTACTTTGACAATGTTATGACGAAATTCATGATCGATAACAGGACAGACGCATGAAAAACTGACGTCAATTTGTTAAAGGTAGACTAGAAGAACTGACATAAACTTTAAAATGTTGCAATGCTAACACTAATGCTAAACACTCTCTCTATGGTGGAGTAGCTCCTTTGACTTTCATTAAAGGTCTGAAAAGTAACACACTTGATGTTTCACACCTTCATCTTCTTCCTGAGACAGCACAGCCACATCATGATAAATCTGATCTGATCAGGTGATGGTTAACAAGTACTGATTTCCAGATCATGTCTTCAGTAACAGACCAACACAATCAACTATAATTCTGCTAAAAGGCTCTTGGACTGCTGGTATTGGCTGTAGTGGGGCTTTTGGGATACCCAACCATCTCTCAGGCATAAAATGATTTGCAAAATTCCACCACATCTTTTCTCAGACTGGGCCAGTAGAAATGGTTAAGAATCTTCTGACAGGTTTTGTTGATGCCCATGTGGCCAGCTAGGGGGATCTAAGGTGCCATGCTTAAAATCTCCTGTCTGTGTGACTTTGGGACTACAATCTGGTGCTTGACAGCCCATTCATCTTCAACTGGAACGTCAGATGGTGTCCACTTTCTCATTAGTACTCCGTTCTTTGTAAAAAAGCATACAGGACTTCTGAGTCCTTATGCTTTTCTGCAATAAACTGAGATGCTGACATCTTATCAACCTGACCTGATAAACTGCCCTTGGCAGTGACCTCAAATGGCTCAAAAACAGAGGTTTGTGGTGACTCACCCTCCAGGACTTGACTAATGACAGTGTCTGCTAATGTGATCTGATCCTCACTGTTTTCTTTCTTACTCATTGCTCGAGTTACAACACACTTAGGAGCTAAACCACCCCCCAAATGTTTCGTCAGTTCTTGGGTATTTCACATTATTTCGCATTACTTAAAAAGTATTGACTCTTTCTACACCAAACTTGGCAGATGAGCAGGAGACCTATTGCCAATTATATTTACGTGAGAAATGTCAGTAAATGTCAAAGTTGTGACGTCACAGTGATGACGTCATGTTTTTCGCCACTTTTGACACATATTTTTACAATGTGTTCATAAGAGCACATCAAAGGGAGTTGAAACCTGAAAAAATTTTGTCCATATCACAAAAATTAAATGAAATATGGCATTTTTAAATATGAAAAATAACTCTGCAAAATATGGGGTCCCCCCCTTGAGAAAAATCCCCAAATTGGAGCCGTAATTTTGGTCCAGCAAATGCAGCTATGTTGCCCATGTGATGTGCCAGATGACTAAAGCAAAAATAAAGAAGAAAGTTGGAATAAAAAATTATCCCTCTAGTGTTATTGCATTAAAGTTAGTTTTGTTACGTCGTAACCTGTGATGTCGCCCGTTTTTTTACTGTTAATACCATCCCAACAAAGCCGAAAATCAAGTTTCTAAAACCGTATGATTCTTGACAACATCAAGCTTTCTATTTTTCTAGATTATTAGCCTTCGTAGAATAAAACTGAAAAAAATAAACCAGAGAGACTGACTTAAGAAGGACAGTATGGTTAAGCAAATTCCGGCGGGGACAACAAAAAAATAATTAATTTACCATATCTCAAAAAATAATCATCACAGCAAAAAACAGTTTCTGGCATTTTACTCCTCAACTCAAGGCCTTTCCAATGACATAATCTTTACATCAGATTTTACAAAAAATTATAGCACGTTTTGGTGATGTCATCAATTATGACGTCATAATCTGACATTTTGTCACAACTTCCAAATTAAACTAAACTGGAGAACAAAGAAAGTTCATCTGCCAAACTTGGTTCAGAAATATATAAACCAAGCAAATATAGCCTTCATGAAACATTTGGGGGGTGGTTTGGCCCCTATGTGACACATGCTGGATACAGGCTAGCAATTGTCTTCTCTACTGGATCTGAAGACTGCTATAAACAAGGCTTCTCTGTGACAATAGCATTTACAACAACTTTGTCTCCCGTGAGGTGATTTCCCAGGATGAGAGGCACTCCCTCAAAAGGTAACAATGGCTGTATTCCAACTTTCACTGGCACGGACACAAGATTTGACTTCAGGTAAACGGTATGAAGTGGTTCTGGACTGTACTCAGAACAGTTGATACCTGTGACAAGTACACTCACACCAGCAGATGACTCCTCAGAAAACAACGAAGTGTTGCTCAACAGCAGGGGCTACGAGGCTCTGGTATCTCTTAAAATCTTGATTGGTGTAGCATGAGACATATCGCTTGACAATGACACTGAACCATCCTGAATAAATGACACAGAAACTTCCGTAACAGGCTCGCACTAACCTCAGTGCTAGGACTGAGTCTCCAAACCAGGAAATTTAGTAGGTGTATCTTCATCCGCAGGAGGTGGAGATATTGACTTAGTGATAAGACAAGTTGGCTTAGACTAAGTATTATAATGTTGTCTTGCTATTCTCAATTTTTCCAGGCAATTAGAAATCAGATGTCTGTTTTTTCTATATAAAAAAACCAAGTAAGTGGCTTTATAGGCCATCTTATTTTGTCTTGGCCAGGCGGTGTTATAACAATTTGCAGAGTCATTACAAGGATTCTCTTTCGGCTGTGACTCTCCATTCTGGCAACCTCTTTGGTTTCCAGGCCATCGTGGTGCTGTAGGGGGTGGATCTTGACCAGGTGGAGCATAGGGACTTTTGGGCTTTTCCGCAAATGTCACTTTGTGACTTAATGAGAACCCACCTGCTAACCATGCCACGTCCTCCAATGTTTCCGGTTTTTGCTCATTGATGAATGTTTGGACCTCACTGTGAATGCTCTTCTTAAGGTGGCTCAAAACAGTTTCCAGCACTTAGATTTTGATGGGTCGTTATGACTACTCTTTATCACTTGATGCTACAATCATGATATCAAGGACTGCCCAATCATTGGTGAACAGGTTGTTATCATTTTCGTGACACAATAAGTTACCATAGCAACAGTATGACCTCCTGAAAACACCTTTAATTACAGCTTTAGGGGCTGTAAAAAACAGCATGGTGAAATATTTTTATATTATCAACTTTTGATAAGCATGATAAGATGCAACTTTTGGCAAAGTTTTAAAACATTCTGTACATAGGGTTCAGAGCCACCTTAAATTTTTGGCAAATGCGGTAAGACACCAACTTGGAGATCTCAGTCGAAAGGTTGATTCCGTTGTCCAGCCTGTTTACCTAAGTCAGAAGATTCAAAGGACAATTCAAACCAAAGGAACTTCCAATTGTGAATCAACAAAATGTTGTTTATTATTACAAGTGTGGTCTATGTGATGCAGACTATGTTGGCTTCACGAGCCAACACCTACATCAATGTTTGGAGGAACATAAGTGATCAGTAATCAGCAACCACATAAAGGACAAGCAGAGGATCCAGAGACCGTTGGAAGCAATTTTGAGATTTTGAAAAAATGTCAGAGTAAACTCAACTGTTTGATTTTTGAAATGTTTTATTCATTAACTTAAACCAAAATTGAACAAACAGAGTGACTCTAGCTGCATGAAGCTAGTTACTTAGCATTTTTATTATTCACGCTGTAATTTTCTTGTATTGTTGCTATGTAAATATTTTAGTTTTAGTCAGTGTCTCATTAGCATTCTTATAATCGATTGTATATATTTGAGTGCATACAAAAATTTTACTTTCAATTAAACTCATCACAAATAGATGAGCTCGGGAACTGGTGCCTTAAAGGTTAGCAGGGTGCCAAAGCCATAAGCCGCTAGGAGGTATCCATGGCAACCCTGGAAAGCAGGAACCACCCAATGAGCGTCCGCTAACCAGCACCGTCACACTGAAAGAAATTCAGTGAAAGCTACGTACCTGAAGAATACCTACCCTGACCAAGAACAAAACGGGAGGGAGGAGAGGGTGCAAGAATCCGCAATGATTCATGAGCAAAGCAGTGCAACTGGTCCGCAACAATCAGCTGAATACACTACAACAATTATGCAATGACCCATAAACCCCTGCAAAACCCCTGAAGGCCGCCCTACAGGTCACGTACTCCCAAACAGGGAAGCCGCTGGCTGCATAAGCTCGTATTTAACTTGTCTAAATGATATTAACTGGATGGGCATGCTAGCTGGCTGCATTAGCTTGAGTTTAACCTTGCCTAAATGATATTTAGCCACATTTAAACTCATCACAAATAGATGAGCTTTGGAACTGGTGCCTTAAAGATTAGCGGGGTGCCAAAGCCATAAGCCGCTAGGAGGTATCCATGGCAACCCTGGAAAGCAGGAACCACCCAGATGAAATCCTTCTCCAGGTGCGTGGAAAAAGGAGGGACCCGAGGACAGGGTGACATGTTACCTCCGATCCCCCAAACCTACCCCCAAGCACCAATCAGCTGATATAATAGGCAAATGCAAAATAAACACATACCTAGGAAGCTAGCCACAGTGGACTGCAAATCCAAAGGAAAGGCCCAGGAACATAATGTTACAGCAACCAGAGATAAGCTCCAAAAGGCATTCCAGGCAGCGCAAATACTTTCCTCAAGCCAATTTTTTTGAGAGGGCAGCTAAGGCATCTGACGGGGTCCTCATGTAGAGCTGATAGGCATTGCTTGACCAGCGGCCCATGGACTGAATCAGATGATCTGGTACTCCATTGCGAGCAGCGACAGTAGCAACCCCTATGTGAAAGCTATGGCTCGACAATGGCTCAAATGGCTCGGGAATCCTGGCGGAGACCATGATCTGCCAAAGCCAATCCGTCAACACAGAATGTGAAAGGGGCTGACCACTCTGGAACAAAAACAGGGGGCCTGGAGCATCACCCCTGAGCACAAGGTAAGTCATGAGAGCGTGAACTGCATGCAATGGATGCTGACCAATGCCAATGTGAATGAGAGAGCCCTTCCGAAATGGATCAGTCTTGGAACCTTTAATCTTAATGCGCATGCATGATGGGGCTGAAGGTGAATCCACCGCAATATCCTGAACACCCAAGTGCAGAGATGAAGAGAAGCTAGACGGGTTGGGAACGGTGAACTCGGAAGTGAGTAGGAAGCCAAAATATCCCAATGAACAAGCTGCCCAGAACATGCAATGATCCAGGAGGCGAAGGTCCAGAGACCGCCAAATAACCAACATCAGATCATCAGTAATGGGAAGTCGCAAAGAAGGAGAACCTTGACAGTGCTTGATTCCACGTACAACCCATTGAAGATGAAGGCAATTAATAAGTGGGTTGGGGAACCCTTGTTCAATATGAAGGGCTCTAACCCAAGACAAATACACCTCGATAGAGGAATGCTGAATGGTTCTCGCAACAAATGTGACAAAGAGGCAAAGAGTCCATTAGTCTGCTGGGTATGGGGAACCTGAAGGATGTAACTTGCCAAGCTGACGGCAAAAGGAAATGAACTTCGATTGTGCGGAAGCATATGAATGGCGTGTCGAGGGGGCGAGGCCTTGAGACAAAAAGGAAAAACACTGTTGCTCTAGGGCAGAGAAGTCAAGTCCGCCAGAAGTTCCAGAGGGATCCAAGTAGGGTGAAGCTGTGCATCTGGGACCAACCGCCTGAAGTCCTGCCAACGAAAGCGAGACAATGCATCAGCTATCTTATTGTTAACCCCAGGTACATGTTGTGCAGAGAAGGAAAAACTGACGAGTGGCTGCAAGAAGCAGCCTGCACAGTAATAGCATCAAACAAGGTACTTTAGAAGTCCTGAAATTCAAAACATGGACGACAGCATTGTTGTCTGAACGGAAAAGGGCGTGCTTCTTGCACCACATGTGCCCCCAAACATGAGCAGCGATGACAACTGGAAAGAGCTCCTTATAAGCAATGGACTGCTGTTGTTGAGAAGGAGCCCAGGAACCAGCAAACCAAAGGTCCTTGAGGTATGCTCCATAACCAATTGATCCAGCTGCATCAGAAGCCACCTCGACGTCTGCTAACACCGTGCCAATCCGACAAAAATTGGTGCCACCACAGGAGGTCCAAGTGAAATTCCCTGTTAAGGTGAACTGGGTGATCTTTTTTGCGAAAACAGCATAACAGGTCAATCATGGGATGTAAGAAAGTTCTCCCAGGCCAGACCATTTTTGCTGCATGATGCAGATGGCCAATGAGAGATTCTAACTCCTGCCTATTGCACCATTTTCAAGAAAGCCAAGAAGTAATGAGATCTCGCAAAGCGGACAATTTCTCGGCGGGGAGACTAGCGATTTGATTAAAGGAATCCAGCTCAATACCTAGGACCACGAGCACAGTTAAAGGGCCCACACACTTGCCGGCGTGAAGTGGCAAGCCTAAACGTCTGCAAACTGACACTGCAATGCTCAAGTTGTGCGCACACTGAGATGACTCAGGAGGGCCGGCAATGATGAAGTCATTGAGGTAGTGCAGTAGGTCTGGAATCTGGTAAGAATGCACGAGGATCCACTCAACCATGTCTGCTATCGCATTGAAGATAAAAGGAGCTGATCGAAGGCCAAAGGGGAGAGCCAGATGCACATAGTACTGATTACGCCACTTCATCCCCAGCAAATAACAGTCAGATGGATGAACAGGAACATTGCTGCAAGCAGACTTGACATCAAGTTTAGCCATGAGGGCCCCCTTTCCCAGTCAAGACACTAGGCGAATAATTTGATCCACAGTGATGTAGTGGAGGGTAAACTCATCTGGGTTGATCCCATCATCGACATTAGCCCCCCCTGGGGAAGACAAGTCCACAATGAGTCGCCACTTTCCTGGTTGGCCCTTCTTTGGAATAACACCAAAGCTACCGTCTTGGAGGTTGGGGAAGGGGGGGAATCGAAAGGGCCAGCCACCCGTCCCAATGACACCTCATTGGCTAAATACAGGTAGTCGTCAATGACAGATTGATGCTGGTGAGTAGATGGTTTGTTATTCTCAGCTACCTGAAGCTTTTGGGCTGGGCAGAAGCCCAATTTGAACCCGTGACAGAGTCCATCCAATACAAATTGAACCTGCTGTTGATGTGGATGGAGCTGCAACCCCCAGGCAAACTGCTCCGCCTGCAGAGGAGTGACTGCTGAAACTGGGGAGAGAGGAGCTAGGAAAGGAACACAAATAGAACAGGAGTCAATAACTGGCCCCATAATATCTAACCCCAAACCAAACCCCTTAATTGATGTACATCCCGGTAAATAATAAATGCCACGAAAATAAAACTGAGGCAACTAGATTTAAGTCAAGCACGAAAGGTCAAGAAATACAAGTGGTAATTACGCCATCGTAAAATGAAAGAACAACAACATAGTGTGGTGGGAAATAACAAACATAATGCGGTAAATGACAAACAACAATCTGATAGTGTCTATTCGCACCTAAACATGCCGCTAGAAGTCCTCCACCCTAACAACAAAGTCAAAACAGTAAGGGATGGCCTAATGACATTTATTAGAGTCTAATATTTCAATCGCTTAGCGCCTGGACTTGCTGCTTGAGCAAGAAGGAGAAGAGTCAGCTTGTCGTTTGGGTGAAGCTTGGGACTGGCTTGGTGGCTCGCCAGGGCAAGCTCCAACGCAGTGCAGACCAAAGCAGCTGGAGCATTTGTGGGCAAAATGGCATGAAGAAGAAGGAGCAAAACAACGGCCTTGTTCCACGATTTGCAAATAATGTGTGAAGACGAAGCTCCATGTGGCTCCGTGGATTCATCTGACAGTTCACGGCCAGGATGGACAGAGGCCCCAGTCGCGTGGAAATTAAACAACGGAACATTTATGGCCGACCAGTCCGTCAAATTCGTTGCGACAGCATTTTTGCAGAAGGCCTGGTCATACGCCAACCAGAGCCGACCGGCGAACTGGCGATGTGTGCGGAGAATCAAAAGCTGGTATTGCAGCAAATCCCTCCTCCACTGAGGGAATTGGGACAACAAAATGAGGCTGTGCACTGAGAAAGCCTCCAGCCAACTCGATGTGTCCTCAATGTGCTGTTTAGGCCTTTTGGGTGTCGAAGTTAGCACCAACCGACCGTTGTACAGCAATTGAGGCTCAGACTCAGTTGAGACTATGTTGACAGAAAGCAGCTCGTTCTGCTCTACAAACTTCCCAGCCACAATCTGGCTTACGAGTTTCGCTGGAATGGCGAAAACCCAGGGCCAACCATGAACGCCTGATGCAGTGTAGGCGACTGGGCTGGTGAAGAAACACTGCCGAGAGCGAGCAACGTGGTCCCAATAGCGGTGTTGGACAAAGATTTTTTTTAAAATATAATTTAAAGTAACCCTTCTTAACAAATTACACGTATCACAAATTACAACAATTACAATAACAAAGTACTCTGGTATGGCTACTCCGATAGTACAATGTACCTTACTTATTTACATCCGGTGTTACTTACTTACATTAGGAAAACGGATAACATAAAATAATTAATTAATTCTGACAGCACACATTAGCTACAATTAAATTAAACAGGATAAAAAGCAAGAACTAGAAATAAAAAGAGAAAGAAAAAAACAATAAAAGGAAAGGAAAACTTAAAATTACAAAATAAGCAAAAAAGCAAACAAACAACTAGTAGTGCGGGGAAGGGGGAGGAGGAACAATTTCTAATCTTGATTTAATACAATTGAAAGTAACTTAGTCTATAAAGTTTGAGGAGCATTGTTACGTTACGAGTACTTTTTCGGTGTTAATTTACAAATTTTCAACTTTGTATTTATAGTTGATTCTAGCAATAAATTCGGGTAGTACAAGTGAACTGTTGTTTAGTTTACTTACATACACATAGAAATTCATAAAAAGGAGGGTGTAATTGAATTTTCTCACTAGCTCCATGTATGTTGGGTGTTTAAAGGTGGTGAAAAGCGTTTCTTTTGTATCAGGTTTAAAGTTTGAACCATTCTGAGTGTTAAACCAATTGATGACTTTACATGTGAAGGTTTTTGTAAATTCGCAGTCGATAAAGGTGTGATTTATGGAGTCTGGCTCACCACAGTAGATGCAGTCACTCTCTGTATTTATCCCATATCTGAAGAGTTCTTTCTTTGTAATGACAATCCTATGGATAAGTTTGAATTGAAATTCTTTCAACTTATTTTCTTTGCATGTTTTTGAAGCCATTTTAAAGACATCTGTCCAATTCTCTGTGTCTATTGAAATATCTCATTTCCATCTTTCCGGGCCAGTATATGGACAGAGTTTCCGGGCCAGTGTTGGACAAAGATGTTGCGAGTGCGGGTATTGGTGAGGCAAACATAGAAACAAACGAAGGCACAACAAAATTGGGCCTACCTTGCACCGTAGCACTCGCAGCAACCGCCGAAACAGGAGGAAAACCAATGCCAGAGGCTGCCAGGGCTGAGACTTGAGCATCTAGCTGGCTAGAAGATAGAAACGATGGATGAACGCCACCAGGCATGGCCGCCTCCGGCACACTCGTGGATGAAGAAACGGGGGCGTCAATGGTAGATTTGATGCTTGCTCAGCCACGAGGGCTTGCTTGACTGCATTGACAACCGATGCCAAGAAAGCGGGAGAAGGCTGATCAGTAGATTGAGCTTGAGACGTTGAAGGAACGACCGGTGTCTGTGTAGTTGATCGAGGGACATTTGCATCATTTGAACGTGGTCAAGTCGTCTCAGCAACAGAAACAATGGCATCGAAGGCCACTGCTTGGCTATTACGGGTTGACCTGGCCATCATTATCGTATTAACAAGGATAAACAATAGCTCTCGAAAGAAAACAAAAGGCAACGAAGAGGCAAGAATCCGCAATGATTCGCGAGCAAAGCAGTGCAACTGATCCGCAACAATCAGCTGAATACACTACAACAATTATGCAATGACCCATAAACCCCTGCAAACCCCCTGAAGGCTGCCCCACAGGTCATGTACTCCCAAACGGGGAAACCTCTGGCTGCATAAGCTCATATTTAACTTGCCTAAATGATATTAGCTGGATGGGCACCCTAGCTGGCTGAGTTAGCTTGAGTTTAACCTTGCCTAAATGATATTTAGCCACATCTTGAAGTGACTGTTGAATGGTCAAAATGAACTGTTTTTATAAACACATCGCACTTGTTTGGTTGCTTACATAAAATATCCTGGAAATATCTAATTAAATAGAAAAAGGCCACAGGATCGATTCTCCTCCACCTCAGGTGTAAAAGCTAATATTAATTGCTTTACAGCTCTGAAATGTTCTAAAGATGGCTGTTTTTTTGTGGGGGAGGTGGGGGGCTTAGAACACTAGTCTCTTCTCCCATAATCACTCTAAATTTTGAGTTGGGTTTGAGAGTAATGCAACCAGTGACATCACAAGGCTGTTTTGGCCATGCCAAGATTATGCCAATTATGGGCTCAACCAGCCAACTTCTGATGGCTGAAAAAGCAGTTTTCGTTCACCATGCGCAAAAACATAGTTGTCTGTGTTTTCAAGTAAGGTTCAAACTTCATTATTAAGCAAAAATCTCAGATACGAAAATTCATTTCAGTTGCACTTTAAGTTGTCATCAACTGTCCTCGTCATGTCACATGATTGATTTAAAGATGATTATAGTCGTCATAGCAACAAGGGTGTCATGCCAGAAAGTCAAGTAAATGGAATCATGCAAGAAAAGTCAGGCAAAACTATGTTTAATGTTCCCCAGCCAACCAGGGGACAGCACCAACTTATTTTACAGGGCAGGACATGAGCAGACCAAGGTAGTCATGTGCCACAAAATGGAAGTATTTTCAAGTCAATTAGCAGTTCATGAACGTACCCATACGGAGAAGTCTTGAAGGTCTGAGGGTCCACTATACGTTTGCTGAAAACCATTAGTACTTTTTGTTTTGTGTTTTAGTGTCAAGAGCATAGCGTTTATCATCCCTCATGATGGGGCATGTTTTGTTCATATCAGTTTGGTGAACTCTATTGTGAAGAGGTGATTGAATTTCATATTTGACATTCTGGTCCAATCTAGTTAGCACTTGATAACATCATCCTTGAAATCCCCAAGATAGTTGTGGAGGGGTTGATCTGGCAACCAGTTTAATGCCAACCATTCTTGTACACCCAAGGATGCAAAGATGTTTAATGCTAGCATCCCAGTTTTCTTCTTATTCTACATCATTCAACGAAATGGTGCAATGTGATAGTGCTTGTGCAACCACTGCAGAAAGTGTCTTGTGAGTCCAATATTGCCACAAACTCAAGTGTCAACAAAGGATCCCACCCCTTCTCTCTCTTTTTCCACATGCTTCCTGTGGCATTCCAAGATTTCTACAACTTTGTAGCCTTGTTCTCTCACTCACTTCAACTTTCCTGCACACGGGTAAACATTGGCCACCAGTCTTCCCTCCAAATGAGCATTGGGCTTAAAATGGTTTGGGTAACATGTGGGGCAACTGTGCCAAAAGCAGCCCTGGATCTCGAAGACCATATTTGTGAGTTAATAACCATCCACAGTGTAAAGGCTGTACAGGATGCAGTATTTACCATGGTTGGCCCTACATGCAAATCCCTACAGACTGGTGATGTTGATTGTCTGGGAGCCCAGCAAACAGTGTTTCCGACAATGTAGTCATTCTAGGGCAGCCCAAAGTTGGTTGGTTTTCTGTCACCATCTGCATAGGAGCTCACTGGGAATGATGTTGGGTGCAATATGGTTGTGGTGCAGGTCGTGGTTACAGTCAGAGGTAATGGTGACTTCATCCTACAGACTGAATTTGGTCTGTTCTTTGAAGAGTTCTTAGACGACCAAGCAACCTGGAAGTCAAAGACAATCTCCTTAGTTGGCTCCTTGTTTGTCATTCCATTTCTCAAATTCCTTGAGTCCCAAGTTGGACATGGACTCTGGCATGTAGAACTGTGTACCAGGAATGGTACCCACATACTTTTGTTTTCTGAAACATTTAATCAGTGAGCAAAGTAGCATTAATTTTCTTGAGGTCAGTGAGGTCAAAGGTTTCGGGCAAAGTTTGAGAGTGGCATTTGAAAAAAGGAGAGGGAGTTGATGAAGCAGATCCTATTAAATGTCACTTGCAACAATTTGCCACCATTCTGTGGTTACTTGATGATCCAATGCTGACAGTGGTATTCATCCACAAAAAAGGTGCTGTCATCCCCCAAGACGTTGTGAACAAAGACTGTGTATAAGTCTTTGGTACAATACTTTTTGCTAATGTGGCAGTTGACATAATTATTATAAATTAAGAATAAAAATCAGCAATAATAATTTCAAATGACGTTTTAATGACTCATTTATCATTTTCAAATTCTAAGTCAGATTCCTATGAGTTCTTTATATACTAAGGATGCATGTGAAAGTCATGTTTCTTGTGATTAAACACTCTGCAATGTGAATTTTAGAGAGTGTTAATGAAGTACTAAATAGTTTTGCTTTTATTGAGTCAGATTGAATGTTCTGTTTAGGTTTCTTTTCTTGGATAAAGAGCATTTCAAAAATTAAGCCTTCAAGTTTCCCTCTATGTTTCTTAAGGATGGTAAATTGTCCTTGTAGGTCTTTGTTCATCTGACTGTGGGTGTCACGCAGGTGTTTTCCAATAGCTGAGTGCTTGTGTTCAGCAATGCATTGAAAAAGGTGTCAGAGAGTATAGCCAACATAATCCGCATCACACAAATAACATTTGAATTTGTAGACAATGCGTTGTTGATTTATTAACCGTGGTTTGGCCTCTGCTACTTTGATGTAGTCGGCAATTTTCTTGCTTGTGAAAACAACTTCAGTTTTCAGAAGATCCCTCTCAACAATAGGTCTGGTTAGGATGAGAGACAGTGGGCACGGTTTAACACAGCCATTAGAAGAGATTGTTTGTAACGGGCATCAACATGACTTTGATAGTAGAGAAGTAGGCCCTTATTTGTTGTTTTCCTGTAGTCACATGTTTTCATTTGTTTTCCAATCTTTATGAGCTCCATTATGATGAAAGTAGTTTGTTGTTTGCAACTTCCATCATGAAGGTGACTGCTGGGCATGCTTCGTTTAATGTTGTCAGGAAAGCCATAGCAGTGGAATATCTTTTACTGTGGCTATGGTGTCATCCATGCATCACTTATAAGAAGATTATGTACTTATTGACTGAGTGGGAGGGCCGGACGGGAAAATATTTGGCTCGAGGTCAGGACATACGGACCGAGCTGTGCTCGGTCCACACGTCCTGACCGAGAGCCAAATATTTTCCCCTCCGGGTCGATCTTACTCAGTCAATATGCATTTTATCATATGACCACTTAGTGTTGAAAATTTTGAAAATTCTGTTTGAACCTAAATAGAACGCGATTACATAACATCAGACAACCACGTGCAGAACAACTGCAGAAAAAATTCTACAATAAAAACTTGCCATTTATTTTTTCATGTCGAATAAGAAACTCACAATTCATAGAAAAACATGACTCATTTTCTCATTTTTGTTTTTCAATGTAAGTCCACAATTACAATTCATGATTAAAGGCCAACAGAAAGTTGCCATTAAGCTGTTAAAAATATGTCAAAGCCATCAAAAACTTAGCGAGTGACAAAAGTTCGCTTCAAGCTTAACTGAAATTGTTCAGAAAATCTTCTTCATCTGAAAACTCAAGAAAGTGTGGGTGTCGTTTCAAGCTATTTGTTGACCTCTTGGATTCTCTTGAACAAGGGAGAACCAGCAGCTGAATATTAATGACACTGATGTTGGCTCCCGCAAACAGTGTCTGGGCTGCTGACTTTGCTGGCTTTGCTGTGGAGTGGAACTTACACCATTAAAACACAAACAAGTTTTATTATCTGGATGAACTGTACGGTAATGAACTCGTGTAATGAACAATGAAATGTACAGTAATGAACTCAGTTTTGTCTCTTCAAACAACACTGATGTAGCAACTGCAGAGCAGTTTATCCTACTGTACACAAGGTATGTTTGTGATTTCTCCAGTTTAACCAACTTCTCCGAGGAACTCTGGAAATTCGAAGAAAACATTTAGATAGTACTTTGTTTTCTTCGCGTTGCCGGTTTTCTTGCTTTTGACCCATGATTAATTATTTGATGAAAGAAGTTTTGCCTCAAGAGTCTGTTTGCTTATTTCCAAGGTTAATAATTGGACAGTCCATGTGGACAAGTTGTTTTCTTGACCGCCTGTTTGCTTGTTGTTGGCTTCTGAGAAAGTTGTGAACCTTTTTATTTGTGAGGAGTGTTGACTTTCTTTCTTTGCTTTCGGAGTGAGTTGGCGACTGGAGTATACATAGTTCTGCATCGGACGGTTCACCTGGATAGTAAAATTCACTCCCAGAATGTGCTCTTTCACCATTCACTTTGCAGAGAACAAATTTTTGCAGCAACAAAATTGTTTTTGTCATTAACTCGCCACGATTTTGTCTCATGCATTTCTAGTAGGGTCGTATGCATTTGTAGTAGGGCCATACATGTTTTTCCGGCCCTATCACTTCAACGCATACTGCCCACATACGGGACCTTTTCACTTATGACTTTCCAAGGAAATTGTGCACAGGGCTGTACGGGTCATATGATAAGGTAACGTATCCTTGCTGTCTAGTTTCTCCTCAGTAGAACACAAATGAGTTCACCATGAGTGGCCCCATTGCTATTCCACAATGTTTTTCATCAAGACTCCCGTTGAATTGAACTTTAGAAGTACTGTACAAGTACTGTACAAGTACTATACAAGCACATCTTCCATGTGTTTTTGAGAAAGCAAGAGTTTCATGTTACAAACATTGGCATGAAATGTAATATTGTCATGTTCGCTGCCTCAATGTATTATTTAACTAGCAAGGTCAATACAAACTAGGAGTTGACAGTGGGAGTTATATAGGAACTGTGTTATATAGTACTGTGTAGGTGCTATACATTGTACTCTGCACTATCTGAGATTGTCTCACTAGTCTACAATTCTGTGCCACATTATTAGTGCAGAGTGCACTATTGGGATGGTTTGGGGTTGATGTCCACTAGAGCGTTATGCCAATATGCCAATAAGCCAATAAGGCAATAAGCCACCAAGGTAATAAAACCTAAGGCAACAAGGTGTAAAGTTAACGTAAATGTTTGTAAAATATATTAATTAATTAGCCTTGCAGCAAGGGGGTGGGATGGGGTAGATACTTGTGAGCACTGTGCAAAACGTGTTGCACCTACATTACTTCTTTGATTATTCCACAAAGCTCTACATTTGTTTCAGAAAGCCCCTTGCTCTCCTTGTGGTACTTTTCTTTTTAGAACAAAACCAATATTTGCTCTAAATGCATGTGCAGATTAAAATAAGCATAAGTGTCAACTACATATTAGGTGGAAGATACATTTCAAGCAAGATCACACACTAATGTTGAATGCTTTTCCTTGTGGTAAGAGAAATATTATCTATTGTTTTCAAAATACACTAGTGCATTTATTTCATCCTTTAATCTTCTCTATCAAAGAGACCAAAAAGTTCATATCCGCAGGCGAAATTTTCACAAGTAAGTGGCATTAAAACTTGTCAAAATTTGTACAAAAAAAAACAGGAAACTGCTCAAATATTGCTGCAGACACTGAGGCACTTACTGAAAGTGTACATTATGTAAATTAATTTAATTAGTCTTTGAGGGGACTCTTTCACTGATAAAGGATTTAATCTCAATCAAGTAGCGCTGTCTGCTTTCAGTACTTCTCGTTGAAATGTTTCTCACTTGTGGTAACAAGGTGGTAACAGAGCGTGCTGCTCTGTGACAATTCTATAATTAGATTAGTTCTTGTTCATCGGTGACTGCAAAATTTGAGTATTAGTTAGTTAGGCCATTACACATCCTGGTGGAACAAAGGGCGGTTACAATGCTGTGCAAGTGGACTCTGTTCGCGGCTGTTCTTTTTGCTGTAGTCCAGGTGATGTTGGGTTCTTTGAGCTCCTCTTCCACTGACCTCTTCCAGGTTTTCACTCGTCTTCCTACCTTCCTTTTACCCTGCAGATTCCATTCAAGGGCCTGTCTGGTTGTATCAGATGTTGGTTTCCGTAATGTGTGGCCAATCCAATTTGATTTGCACCTGGTGATCTCTGCTGGAATACATTCTTGTTCTGTTCTTGCCCAAAGTTCCCTGTTGCTGATTTTCTCTCCCCAGTATAAAATTTGAGTATAGCCAGGCACAAACTTGGCTATTTTAAGATCCTTGTAATCAATCTCACGTCGAGGGCAGGTAAGACGGAAAAAAATTAATATTTTGTGTTGAAAGCTGTGGGCACAGAACTGAGCTTAGACGTTTAGCTTCTGGGCCAGATTTCAACTTACCTGAAGGTTGTCCAGAAGGTGACTGTAAATCAGCATTTCGTGAATGAAAGTCCCCTATTGGTGTCTCTTTCCTTGGAGTGGAGTAAGCCAAATTGATTGACCCAACGGTCAACCTTGGAAGCCAGAGGAGTCATGACTCTCAGCTGTGGTAGTGTGACATACAAGTGCAAGCAGAACAAGTGTTTTTGTTCTTTTCTTGCTTGTGCTTATGTTAATGTCAATTGGAAATGCACTGCTGTTAGCATAAGCTAAGCACAAGTTTAAGTCTGCCATCTTGTTTCATGTTACCGAGGAGGTATGGAACCGAAAATAAGGCAATTATCCATTGTGCTCATGCGTACATGCTTTTGCTTGTGTTATGGGCAACATCATTGCCATTATGCCTGTTCTTGTGCTTATGTCGTAGTAAAAAAACAGACCTAAAACATTAGAGTAATTCTATATTTTGCAAAAGTAGCTCATATCACTGACATACTTTGGTTACTTATAATTGGAGGAGGTAGGCTGGGAATTTTTTACTAATTTATGACAAAATAACCCTAAAAAGAAAGTAAGAAGAGAAGATCCTGTACACCCCCTAATGTCTTATTTCTTGGTGATGACCCCCTTTGAACCTGCCTGAACACACATGCCAGAAGTCAAGAAGCTCTTTGTCACAGCAGGTGTTCATTACAAGAATAGAAATGAGATAATTATTAGTTAAAAAATTATTTGTAAATTGTACAGATATGTATTTGTTTATGTTTCATTATAGCACTTCTCTGGTAGTAATGGTTTTAACTTAGTCATGTACCTTACATGTTTCAATTTTTTAAATTATTTTTATTAGTTAGCGTGGAACTGTTGATTACGTGTGACTATAATTTTTTGACGTTTGGTTTTACAGATGATTCTATCATTTCAAATCTCGGGAGATTAAAACTTACTAACCAAGGTCAAGAAATGGAAAGCCCTACAAAGACCGACATTGAGTTGTCATCAGACAGTGATAAGGACAAGTGTGGGCCAAGTGATCCAAGTGATAAAGTTCAAGAGGCTCCTGTTGAACTGAAAGGAGAGGTACACAATGCATGCTAATACTGCACCACTAGTGCAGACATGAAGCTGTTGATAAACTGCCATTAGAATGCATGATTACATTACTGCAGAATACACTTTTGGCATAGTTAATTACGGGAGCTCTTTCACCGATGTAGGCTATTTACTCCTAGATGAGTAGTGCTGTTTACCTTCAATAGTCAAGCAGTTTAAGGCCTTGGTCAGGAATGCAAAGAGGAATAATGTTTGGGCAGCTAAAATAGCTATAATAATGTTTGTTTTACCCCACTAAAATTTTCCCTGTTCCTAAAACTTGGCATGCCTTAACATTTCATTTTGAATCTGCCTGATCGTAAGACAGGCAGTGTGAACAGTTTCTGCACAAAACCAAATAACAGCAGTTATCAAATTTGATCATTATTTTATCCTGGAGAAAATTACAGATCGAAGCTGGTAATTAAAGTGCATGGAGCTTTTAGATGTGTCCTTTTCAGTGCAATAGGAACTTTAAAATTTCTAAATTACACTTCAGTTGTTGCATAATATTCTCTGATAGAATATAGATGTTCTAAGTTTCAGTAATAGATTTGGTATCTTGCAAGAATCAAACAATGGTTTAGCAGAAATTATATAATCTTTTTCTTCTCTAAAACCTGCACGTTTCCTTTCTGATAGTTTCTTCAACTTGGCCTTTCCTATTTTATTGTTCATGTGGCCATGTTGAAGGAAAGTTCAAATGCTCCATTGCTATACAGCACCATTTAAATCTAAAATTTTGCAAACAAAATTCCAGAATTTCAGACTTTTCAATCCAAATAATGAAATTTCAGAAGCCGAGTGTTTCTGTTACTGTTAAAATTCACGAAAATTTCCCTTGGCTTCATAAAACTGTACAACAAAAGTACATGGTAAATTAGCCTGCTTTGGAGGAGTATTACAGGGAAAGGGTAGGGGGATAAGAAAATGTGAGGGAGAAGGGAAAGGGACATGTTCTTCCTTTCTCCCAGTCCCCCTCCTCCAACCTTGAACACCTGCTTCTCAGGCTAATGGTACATGTACCTTGCAAAATTTCATTCAACATTTAGCTTTAGGTCTTGGCGAGTCACTTCAATTTTCCAAAATTCATTCAAAAGTTTGACCAACCTTTCATTCCTCATGAAATTTCACTAGTATTCGAACATGTTTTCAGTGACTGTAATGCAGACTGTAAGGGAAAGAGTGCAACGAGAAAGTTTGTTACAGTGCAACCACTTGAAGCGGGCCACTCGGAACAAAGTTAACCAATCAGAGAATTAATTGAGAACAAAGGATGTCTAATATTTCTGTAAATGGGCCAATGAAACTCAAGAATGCAAACAATGGTTTAACAACAAAAATCTGAAACCCAACAAAGTTGCATAGGACAGGGTTCAACACTAATGGTAGCCAAATAGCCACAGACTAGTAAAAATTCCATTTTGGCTGGTGGTTTTTGTGCTTCACTAGCCATTTTGGCTAGTGAAACTGAAAATTTGTGAGCACTGGAGGCCCAGAGGAAACTAATTAAAAGTTAATTTCAGATTTTTCACAAAAGGAAATTGAGTCGAAGCATGCAGAATTTAAAACATCGGCTGTAACAAATATCATGTATTGGCCCAAACAACGACTTTAAATTAGTATAATGCGAAAGAATGATTTTTTTGTTTGTTTGTTTGTTTGTAAAAAGCGATGAACGACAAACGAACTGCTTGCGGCTAATGATTAGTCATGCGTGAAATCATACGGAACTCTAGGGATCATGTTTCATGCATGTAGCATCTGGAGGTCACATATGCTTTCAAAAAATTAAAAAATTCACAGTTTTTCAAAAATTTGAATGATGCCTATATAATATCGATGCCTATGTTTGCAACTTGTACATAAAGTTAAGATGGAACGGATTGTTGTGTTCATGAGAAATCGTGAATCGGCATTTTGAAAGAAAGGAATGTTCTTTGGCGGTGAGTTGCGAAGTTCTGTGAGAATTTCTCATGGATGGCGGGTCTAAAACACAAGTCACGGGTCACAGGTTATTATTGTTTTTACCAACACTGAAACAACCTTAAACCTTTACTAACACTAACCTTAAGCCTAAACATTGTCTTAGTGTAGTATATAGGCCTAAGGTTAGCATTAGGAAGGGGTTAGGGTTGTTCCAGTATTGGTAAAACAATGACCCGTGACCTGTGTTTTAGACCCACCGTCTCACAGAAGCGAAAACTTTGGTTTTCGTTGTTGAGAGAGCGGCTTAAATCGAGCCTACACTGTAATTGTTGAGCAACGCTTATAATTATAACATTGATGCCTATGCTTGCAAATGTCTATGTCTGGCTAGTGAAAAATTTGTTTTGGCTAGTGAATCAAACCAGTCACTAACCACTGGGCTAGCAAGCTGAAAATTTAGTCTCGAGCCCTGGTTGCAGACCTCCTCGGAAACTTGCTCACTTTTTGATTGGTTTGTTTCGATCCTATTTTTGAAACTTTTTTCGACTTTTCAACATTTCAAGTGGTTTCGGTAAATTATAAGATCTTCACAGTTTTTCCACAATGGCTTTTGCCCAAAGCATTAAATTGAGATTGAATCAAGTGGGGGCATATATGATAATGGTCGTCGACTTTCCAAACTGTTACGAAAGCATATTTTAGACCTTCACCAGGATGGCACAAGTCCACTGTTGATCACAAGTGAAGTAAAAAGTTGTTGACACTTTGTGCGAAATGTTTTGAGGGACTATGATCTCAACAACTCGTCTATGCCCAAAATGAGAGAAACGCAATCTTGATCAAAACTTGGGAGAGATGTAGTGGAATAATTATTTAAAAAATGAAAAACTCTGCAAAGCCAGCATTACAAGTTCAGAGCTGCAGCAAAGACTTTTGTTGGACAGGATTGCTCATCCGATTGACCTACCATCAAAGTCAGCAATTTTTTGCTGCGGAGCAAGCAGCAACATAATCAGGATTTAAGAAGAATATATAGAAGGGGCTACGAGTTCTTGAATTCATCACTTTTTACAAGAGTGCATTACATTTAACCAGAGTGCACTTCGCAACTTTTTACCAGAGTGCACTGCGCCACGAACAACACGAGGATGTCACACCATTGAGCCGCTGTCTTTTTTCACCTGGATTCCAGTGATAGTCCAGCTGTTAAGGGACAAAATTGTTCGTTTTTTTTATAAAAGCATCAAACTTGGCAGGGCTGCTAAGCTCCATAAGACAAACATTTCCTGATATGGAGCCATGCCAAATTTGCTTCCAGAACCATGGAACGCGCATGTCAAAAATACAGCATACAAGGCCCTTACATGGAAACGAGGCTGATGCAAAATACTGATTAGTTTGGCCTTCTGGGACTACTATGCCTAGTATCTTGCTTTTTTTAATACAACAACAAATTAACCAGTGCTTTTGAGTGCTTTTAAATTATGTCACGTGATAGTCACTTGAGCATTATCTTCAATTACCAGCAATAGGCACTGATGAAATCATTACCATTTTTTACATGCCAATTTTATCATTTGCAATGTAAATTCTATTGTCTAGAGTAGGAAATTCAAACCTTAAATGTATGTTTGGGATGTACCAAAAACGTAATATCAGAACTATGCATCAAATCGAGGCCGAGATACAGAGTCAATTTATATAGGTTTCATTGACATGATTTTCTTGAGTTACTTGCTTAGTGTGATTGAGACACCTTCTATTTCACGTTTGAGACTTTCAAATATGCTGGAATAGATCAGGTATGTTACAATAAACACTTGCTGAACTTTTTGCTCTGAAGGAAACGTTTTGAAAAACAGCTTTCATTGGCTATAATGTTCCTATGCCTGTCTTTAAAAACACTAGCTGAATAAAGGTTCTTCTAGTTGGAATTTCCACCACGATTGCACAAACCGGTACAGTCAAGATTAGTCTTCAAGCATATGTTAATAACTTACAACAATATTCTACTTGTAAACCTGATTTCCATGAATGCCGTGTGTTTAAAAATTACGATAGAGAAAGCGTTCAAATTGACTTAATGAACCAAACTCTCTAATGTTACAGGGTAAGCTGTTGCAAAGGGTTGCGCCGCTGTAAAACCATTTTTCATATAGTTAGTTCTCAGAAAGGGAACAACAAGTTTGTTAACCAAGTCCTTCTGAGCATAATTTGATTCATTTGGTGTTACAAATTTTAAGTGAGATATTCGGGAACCAGACCGTTTCAAGACTTGAAAACCATTAGTTAGGGCTTTCTGAATTTGATGTTGAAATTGCAAGTCTTTCCAGCTGAGTTTGTGAAACAAGGAATCGACATCAGTGTCATAGCCCGATGAAGTTATTACTAGTGCAGCACAGTTTTGTTGTTTTTGTACCTTGTTAGATGTTTTGCCTCAATTACCCCAAACTAGGTTGCAGTAATCAAAGTGATGTTGAGCTAGTGAGTTGTATATGCAGAGTAGGGTAGATTGAGGCACACATGGCTTAACTCGCTTTAGGGGTGCAATTGCAGTTCTAAGTGATCTTTTTGCACAGTTTATCAGTGTGGGAATGCCAGGTTAGATTTTCATTGATACATACTCCAAGTGATTTCACAGAGGAAACTTGTTCAATCGGAACATTATTAATGGAGAGTTTGAGTGTATCAGATAGAGTACTTAATCTTTGCCTGGAGCCGATCAACATAAATTCCGTTTTTGTAGCGTTCAAGGGAAGTCTGTTAGACACAAGCCATTCGCTTAGCTTTTCAAGGTCGTGAGATAGACTAGACTGAATCAGATGCAAATCAGAACCAGCACAAGTGCTGTTGGTGTCATCATCATGCATTCTAGGTACGTTAAATGATAGAAACAGTTACGCAAATCTTTAAAATAAATTAGAAATAAAAGAGGGCCAAGGATGGTTCCCTGTGGCACACCACATTTAAGAGTGGCTAAGTCAGAAAGAAAGCCATTAACGGAGCACCGTTGTGTGTGATTAGTCAAATATGATTTAAACCAATCAAGAGTTTTCCCATGAGTTCCGCACTGAAATTAGTTATATCCCGTTAAGCCATACTTTCGTGCGGAAATTTTCCAACATTGACTTTTTTCTGAGACTTTTACCACTGTAACATGATGAGTTAGTCAGAAATGTAAAAAAAATGGGGGTTACCCGACTTCGTTTTGGAGAGAACGTGCCTGAAAGAACACCCTAAATCTGAAAAAATCGGGCTTCATTAGAGAATAAGGCCACAGTGTCTGTAGGCCCAAAAATATTGCAAGTAGATCTTGGAAATGAAATGTTCTCTGCCAAATATTGTTTCAGTGGACCCATTAAGTGAATTTAGTTAACTGGTGAGGTTCCATAAAGAACAAGTTCGCATTTAGTGACCATAGTTTCACACGCCTTGCAGCCGCAAGATGGCATGATCCAACGTCCCATGGACAGAAATCTTTTTAACTTCCCACATTGATTTTTTGTTCATTTTTGAATGATGTGGAGATAATGGTAAGTAAAATCTGTTTCTGGAAGGAAAAGTAAGGGTCACTGAACCTCCAAGATCATTAAATCCAGGCAAAGCTATAGCAATAGCCATCTGTCCTATCATTGCTTAGCACGTGCTCTCATGCATGACGTGACTTGTGAATTTGTGTGCCCAGTAAGGATGCGCAGAAACAATTAGTGCAAACATCCTTAAGGTGGCTCCCTAGAGTATTTACGAACACCCTTCCTATGGAGCGCGAGTTAGAAAAGGAAACTTAGTTAATTTCTCTTAACCCTTTGAATACCAACTACGCATATATGCATAATTAATGGTCATGCTCTTTGTAATAATAATACCACTTTGTACCACTTTTGACGTCATCAATTTAAATGTCATCGGATATTCTTGATAAGCAGATAGTAGTGCTAGGCTAGCCCTTTCCGCACAATGGTCAGGTTTAGATATCGATGACATTCCGACGTCACAAATCGAAAAACGTTATCAGTTTTGGTGCAAAAACGGTGGTAAAATGGTCCACAATGCCTATGATTGATCAAGGTCCATTTCTAGGCTTCGCCCGTAATTAACATCCAACTTTTCACTGCAGCCAGAAAGAACATACAATGCAAAAGGTAGCCAGTGTAAAAGGGCAGAGAAAAACAGAAAGGAAAGGGCCAACAAACAAAATTGAGAACGGTTAATGGCAAAAAAAAAAAGTCCAAATTTTGGCTTATGCGCATGCCCGGAATTCACGTTTTGCTCAGTTTTGTACCTAATCCTCAAAAAATCTCTTCTTTTAGTAAAAAAAACTCTTTTAGCAAAACTTAGGCTTATTTAGCGTTATGGCAGCTAAAAAACCTGACTTAACGGTTAAAACGGTATTTTTTGGCGAAAGTTTGGTATTCAAAGGGTTAAAGTTCTCCCTGTAGAGATTTACCAGTATGGGTACCGTTAAAATAAGGCTTAGTTTTTGGTTGTCAATTTTTGGATTAAGGCCGTTACTATGGCAACACCTCATCTAATGACAGGCAGATATATTCCTCATTTTGGCCTAAACTCCTTAATATTTATACTCCCTTTCAGTAAAATGTTTGTAATATACTTTGCCACATCATGGAAATAATCTTAATGCAGTATATAAAAGTTTGTAAATCTGGACAATTAATTGTCACATCTTAATTTTAAACTTATAATGTCATTTCTTAGTAGTCTCACCCCCTTGGTCGAATTCTTAAATGAAGAGAAATTGTTACTAAAGCCTGTAGAACACGCTAATTTCATACATGCTGTGATCTATTCCTTTTCATCCAAACATGAATTCAAGGTAAGGCTTTAGCATTTTCAAGCATCGTGATGGACGCGTAGTCTGTCAACATTCTAGAGACATTTAATGCCTACCAGTACAGAATTTATAAGTTAGATTTCTATGATGTCAAATCGGGGACAAAGTGTTCATCTCGTCGTCTTGTCACCTCAACTTGTCGTCTCGTCATGTCAACTTGTTATCTTGTCATCTCAACTTGCTGTATCGCCGTCTTAACTCATCTTCTCGTCACGTCAACTTAGTCGTCTCATTGTGTCGTCTTTTCAACTCATTGTCTTGTCGTGTCAACTCATCATTGCGTCACTTCAACTTGTCGTCTCGTCCTGTCAACTCGTCACCTTGTCGTCTTGTCACTGTACTAGCCGCCATTTTGAATGTTGGGGTCTCAAATGTAATAAATATTCCTAAATGTACATAAAAAAGGTCCTAAATGTAATAAAATTTGGCCCTAAATGTAATAAAGGTCCTAAATGTAATAAAAACTTGTTCCAAGTGTGATAACATTTGGTCCTAAATGTAATACATTTTGGCCCAAAATTTAAACGTCTTGAGCATGATAAAACCTCATGTAAACCTGAAATCACAGACTGTGGTTAGAAGACAATATTTAACTGTTTGGCCTTTTGCCTTTATTATACAAAGGAATAAAAGCAAAAATGTTTTAAGTTAATGGCAATCACAATTAATGTTCTTTTATATTCAGATGCCACAGAAGTGAGTCACAATTTCACTTTTAATTATCTTTATTGCATGTCTTATTTTACAGGAGTCAACATCGACAGACCTTGAGTTAATTATTAACAATAGAAGGTATAAATTTCAACAGATATCTTTTAAAAAGTTTGGACACATGAATAATTAAGTAAGTTCTGGTGAATGTCCATCATCCCTGCCTCCTGTTCTTTTTTGAAGCTACTCTTTATAAGAGCTTATTAACATGTAAAGAGGCTGTCCGGCTAACCAAGTTGCCTGGCTACAACAAAGCCCACCTTTGGATGGAAAATTCGAGTTTAGAAAGCGTCATCGAAGTGTGATGTAGCGTGGGAAAACCATCTAGATTTCATGGCATGTATACTTTATCGTTAACATTTTTACAATTAACTGTTACTTTCTTTCCAGTTTCTACACCTAACAGCTTAATTTTTGGCCATTTTGCAGCCGATGGTTAACCCCATAGAGACCCTCATGTGATAACTGTTTACATACATGCAAAAAAAGATAGCCCGCCTAGAAGGGTGCTCCAGGGAAAGCACACAGGGTGGTTCAATTAGCACTTTGTCTTCAAAGTAAACACGTCAACAGGTTTTGTAAAGAAATACGAAAATTAGTCCATGGGCCAGACCCTCTCAGATGTACCACTCAGAGGGACTAGCTGAGAGTGTGACAAGAAAGAACACAAATCATTTTTTAAGAACCAAATTTCAATTTACCTCTTTAAAAGTGATGATATAGTAAGTTATGGATTACTTCAAATGTTGCAATGCATTATGGGGAAATTCAAGATGGCAACCTTCATGGCAGGTAAGTACGTTTGACTTATTCACTGATTTCGATAATCTTTAAGTAGAGATCTGATTAGAATCAACAATATATACAAAATATTAGCTGTATAACTAAACAATAAGCATTTTTATGACGATATAGTCATATTTTGAACCTCAAATTATATAAAAACTTACAGTCCTTCGAGATCTACATGGGCTCAACAGCCCAGCACTGTGTTGCCTTAATCATTAATTTTCATCGTTTGTAAGCCGGTATGTGTTTAAAACTCAATAAAAGCTATAACAAGTAGCTACATAACTAAACAATCAGCATTTTGATGGTTGTCTTGTGATAATTTGAACCACAAATTACGTAAAATATTACTGTTGCTCAGTCTTTGTATATATCGCCACACTTTGATGCACCGTGTTAATGAATTCTGAATCCAACTGCCTTTCAAACATTTTAAAGCGTGTAACTATTTTTTCTAGAAAAAATAACAATATTAAATTGACTGTCCTTACTTTACCTCTTTTTGAACATTTAAGGAGCAAAACAAAGAACTCTAGAAATTAGCAATGCAGAAGATAACAAGCGACAACGAAAACGAAACGAGTGCTTAATTCACTGAAGTGACGAAAATGGAGAGTTGTCTTCTTTAAAAGACCTTGAGTCATGGAAATCACTACTGAATGCTGCGGTTATTCATAACCATGAAGAGGTTCTCGATATCGCGAAAACGTTAAAGGAAGGAGAGGTGCCCCAGATCTCCTATCATCGAAAATGTCGCAGTATCTTTACGATGAAAAGGGATTTACAAAAGTTGTCTCACTCTGGTATCAAAGTTGAAGAACAAGGTGGCACAAGTAGCCGCAGATCTTCAGTCCGACAAACCGTGACAAGAAATAAAGGCATTAGGCCACCCCAACCTTGTGAACTATTCCAGATGACCTCAAAGAGTTTTTGTTCACTGTGCTAACTGGAAGCACTGGATTTCCAGGTTTGCAATCTTGTTCTCAAAAAGTTCAACGCCTCATAACCTCGTTTGGACAGGACTTGGTATTTGGTGTGAGTGGTGGACGACAGAAGCCCCCGAAGCACATCCTGCTTCCTTACGCTCTAAAATCTCTTACTAACAACGTTGAACTAATTCAAATTTAAAATTGCTGTAGCCACGGAATTGCATACTCCCAACTTGAAGAGAATACTTCACTTTGCCTTCAAAAGTTGGCAGCAACTTCATGCAACGAAGTTCCCCTCCCCCACAACATCCGTCCATTCATCAGTACCACCCTAGCCTGGGATAATATTGATCGTCTCGAGGAGACCTTGTCTGGTGAAGGCACTTCCCACCGAATCAATGGAATTGCAATTCAAACTAATCATTCTGGTCCCCAACCTCCATCAGCTTCAAAACCAATCATTGTGAAATCAAAGAGGAGAAGTATCGAGTCTGTGGAAGATGAAACTGTACCTATCTATAATGCCGGCGAGCGCTGTGGGCCCCATACGAGAGGATATGTGGAGGTCAGGTTAAATCAAATCGTGGAATGTGCATGGAGAAAGAACTTGTTATGGGTTTTAGTACGCATTCATGCAAGTCAGAAGCAATCTGTTCCTGGTTGGACTGGTTTCAATATTTTGGTGCGTAATAACCAAGAAGTTGCCAAGGATAACGTGGGCTATCTTCCAACAATCAATGCCCCAGCGACGAACATGTCAGCTGTGTACCAAGTCCTCATCAATTCCCTACAGATTAAGGAAACTTTAAGCCTCCAAAGCACAGTTGTTGTGTTTGATCAGGCACTGTATGCTAAAGCTACTGAGATAAAGTGGAAACACAGGACACAGTTTAATGACCTTGTGTTGAGAATGGGTGTGTTCCATACCATTTGCACTTTCTTGTCAGTGATCGGAAAGCGTTTCCAAGAAGCTGGTTTACAAGACGTAATAGTCGAGTCTGGAGTAATTGCTGAAGGATCTGTGGTTGGTGTTCTAGAAGGCCGTACATATAATCGCGCCGTACGATTTCACAAGCTCATGTATGAAGCTCTTAACAGGCTAGCATGGATGGGATTTAACTCTTGGATTGAGGAACATCATAAAGAGAAGAAGCCTTTTGTTGATGCGTTTTTAAAAAGGACTGAAAGCGCTCTGTGATAACACATGTGAACAAGAATTCAAAGACAGTGGAGAGTCCCTCATTTGAAGAAGTATCGCAACTGTTCTGCTTGTATACGAGCTATCTCCGACATGATAATGGGAAGCTATCAAAGTTCTGGATGTCTTATGTTGACATGGTGGAAATATTACTTAGTCTGTTAAGAGGATCTTGGGAGGGAGATTGGGATCTTCACCTTTCATATATCAGTGAAATTGTCCCGTGGTGTTTCGCATATGATAACCTTAACTACGCCATGTACCTTTCAGCATATCTGCATGAAATGTCACATCTACCAGTAGAGCATCCAGACACCCTGGAATACTTGTGATCTGGAGGATTTTCTGTTCAGATTGGCGAAGACAACCCTTTTGGGAGAATACCTGTTGATCAGACGTGTGAGGAGACTGTCAACAAAGACACTCAAACTTCAGGAGGAACTAAAGGTTTCAGTCTAAGGCCTAATGCAGTAAGCAAATTCTTCCTGGTTGCTGAATACCGGAGCACCTTGCTGAGGCAACTCAAAGATATATTGCACATCAGTAGTTCTTGTTCCCAACACAAAGATCTACAACCAACAAGAATACAAAGAGATGAAGCTGATGTTCAATTCATAGTGTCAATTCTTCAAAACACTTGGCTCAACCCATTCATCCCTGACCTTCAAGACCTCGTCTGTCTTTCCACAGGAAAAGTTGCCACTCCTGATGCAGAGCACGACTTGCTACAAGCTAAAGATAAAGGAGAGGAAGCCTACAAAGCATTCCGAGAGCAATGACTTCAGTCTAATCCACCCAAAGTCAAGTTCCATGATTCAATCACGAAAGCTAAGCTGAAGACTTACTCACTTGAACAAGAAGGTATCAGTTAAAGCTGGTAAGAACCAAGAAGTGATCATCAAGGCCGACAGAAGACTGTTTGCTCAAATGATTGTCATCGCAGAGAGCAGAGACTTACAGATGAGAGAAGTGTTATCCCATCCTCTCGGACCACTCCCTTGGTCATTAGCTACCGCAGATGGCTTGATGCGTAAGACGAACAAAGCGTCCTTGGCTAAAGAACTGCATAAAAATGTCAAAGCAGCAGATGCCATTCCCAACCCTCAGCATGTGTAATAGATGGGATGGCTTTTGTCCAGTGTTTGAAAGGTGATGAGACATTTGCGGCAGTTGCTGAAACTCTTCTTTGCAGAGTTCTAAACGAAGGTGGAACAAGTGACAGGATTCATGTCATCTTCGATGATTACAGAGAGGAATCCATAGAGAACGCTGAAAGAGAGAACAGGGGTGACGGTTTAGGAAGCGAATACCGCAATATTCAAGGTGAACACAAGGTTAAACAGTGGAGAAGATTCCTGTGTAGCTCAAAGAACAAACAAGCTTTCATAGTGTTTGTAACCAGCGAGTGGAAGAAAGAAAAGTACACAGAGAAGCTATCAGGAAAGACTCTGGTTGTCACATGTGGTGAAACCTGTTATCAATTATCGTCTGGAATAATGCAACCTATCAGTGAGCTCGAATCAACCCAAGAGGAGCCTGACACCCAAATCCTCTCACATGAAGCCCATGCAGCTAAATCGAGGTTTGCTTCGGTTGTCATAGTATCAGAAGACACTGATGTGTTGGTACTTCTTTTGGTCTTCAAGAGCTTTATTCCTTCTTCAGTATTCATTAAAAGTGGTTCACAGACCAGAGTCAAGTACATCGATATCTCAAGAGTAGTTGAGAGGGTTGGAGCAAGTGTATGCAGATCACTGCCGGGCTTTCATGCATTCACAGGGTGCGACACTGTTAGTGCTTTTGCCGGACGGGGAAAGGTTGAAGATTATCGAATTGTAAAGCAAACTGCTGAATTTCAAGAGATGTTCCAGCATTTGGGTATGTTCTGGAATATGTCTGATCACCTGTACCATAGTCTTCAGAAATTTACATGTGCCATGTACTGCAGCAACCCTGGGTAAAGTGACATCAATGAGTTGCAATATCGACTGTTCTGTTTGAAGAGAGGAGACGTTGATTCCAACCAACTGC
The DNA here is from genome assembly GCF_042242905.1 of Orbicella faveolata. Classification (NCBI taxonomy): domain Eukaryota; kingdom Metazoa; phylum Cnidaria; class Anthozoa; order Scleractinia; family Merulinidae; genus Orbicella; species Orbicella faveolata. The sequence continues at coordinate 18,803,674 of NW_028301540.1, forward strand.
CACCCTGCAATGATACACTGCACAAACACTCACTACGAGCAAACTACCAGGCTGCTGTCTGGAGACGAAGTTTACAAAGATGCCCAGCCATCCCATCACCAGTGGGATTTGGCTGGTGTAGTGAGGACGAAAAGCTAGTCGTAGACTGGATGGGTGGTCAGCCAGCTCAGCAAGCTGTTCTAGAACTACTATCTTGCCAGTGCAGTAGGTCCTGCAAACTTCCATCGTGCTCCTGTATTGTCAATGGGCTGAAATGTACTGATATGTGCCGGCTTCAAGATTGCACAAACAGGCCAGATGATGACGACGATGTTTTATCCGTTGACGACAATGACGATGAAGAAAGCGAAAGGTAAGAACCTCATAACCATAGGAAAAATATGAAATAACTTTCCTTATACATACTCTTACATTCGTAAGGTTTAGTTTCGAACGATGTACTCTTTTTAATGTATCGAGTAACTGTTTGTGGTTGTCATGGCAACCGCTAAATGCTTTAAAATAACTTAGCTGTTATTTTTGTCTGAAATTAAACACGAGTCTTTGTTTACATTTAAGTGAAAATGATGCTTGACTGACGCGAAAAGGACAAGTCTCCAATGTGTTTGGTACTGCTATGGCTTCAGAATGGATGATATCAGGACAAAGAAGACTCGTTAAGGGAGCTCTTTAAAACTCATTAGCTGAATAGTTAATCCAAGCCAGTGCTAGAGTGATCTACACATGATTGAACTTTTTGACAACGTATATTGCAGTTGTTATTTTTTAAAATTAGGAAGTGAAAAGCCTTATTTTCAGTGACTTTTATTTCAGTTGTGGACTCATTGACCATTTCTGTCTCCATGGCAACGAGACAACCTTAAAAAAATTTCCCTCTTTTGCAATTGAATTAATGTCTTATTCTGCTAGGCCTAAAATGTATAAAATGTTGTTTGAAGAGAATTGTACAATGGACATCGCTCAGAATCTGAAGCTGTTAACCAGATCCGTGGTCATTAGGCAGTTTAGATGATGTCATTTTATCACATGTTTAGAGCAAGAAAGCTACTGATAGAAGCTTGCTATCATACCTTAAAATAGACTTCAGTTATTGCAGATTGAGAAAATACGTGATAGCACTGGTCCCTCCACATGGTACAAAAAAACCACTTTTGGGGGTCTTGGCCCATGGACTAAATAGGCAGCCCCTAACCCCTCGAGCATTTTCGGACACTTGACGATCTGGTTTGGCTGTGCCGTCTCAAGCATATGTTTTCAAATCCTGTGTTCTTTATTTCCCTCCTGCTCCTTATTTTTCATTTTGTTCCGCAGGCATTAAGCTTGTGCCGCTGCTCTGCTAGTCACTGTATGTAATTATGGCAAATAATGCGTCACATCAGGAGTGACATGCTCCTGGTCACGTACAACTTTTAGACTGCCTAAATACCAGTATGGCAGCAGTTGGTAACTTTATTACATTTAGGACCAAAAGTTATTACACTTAACGTGACGAGAAGACGAGTTGAGACGAAGATATGGTGAGTTGACACAACGAGATAACAAGTTGACATGATGAGATGACAAGCTGAAGTGACGAGATGGCGAGATGAACATTTTGTCCACAATTTGACGTCAGATTTCTGGTCCTACAATTTCCACATCTTTTGATTTTCACGCTCTGGCAAAGGGGAGGTTGATGTGTATCGTTTTATGTCCAAACATAGTTCAGATCACTACATGCTTTTTTGTCTCGATCCCTGGTCAGACCTCGCCACCAATGCGTCGTCATGGATGAATTTGATGCATGCAATGACAGATTTTAAGTTACACACCACCTGAAAATGTCTACAATTAACTACTTTTAAGTAGTTAATTGTAGTTAAAAGTAGTTAATTAAAATAACCGAGAGTGAGGTCGGTACAGGAAAATCTCAAACTGAGGCCTTGCCGTATTGATCGAGGGATAGCAAGGTCAATACAGTAGGCCGAGGTTATTGAGTTGTTTATTATATGGCTCATGAATTAAAGAAAAGAAAAAAATTATTCGAGCAGAAGTCGTCAATTTACATCCGGCGATGTGTGCGTTTACCGATTCATTCATCGTCTCAAACCCAGGGCAAAGCTACACAGTCAGTGAAGTTTACGTATTCCGTGAAAAACACACATTTCCTTACGGGAAAAATGATTGTCACAGCCTCAAAAAGGTATTTTAGTATCATGGTGCCACAACTTGATGGGGGAGTTTTTCCGACTTTTGTGGCAAAATGTCAACGCATATAGAAAAGACAGAAAGTGTTTCAAAATAGTCCAAACCAACGGTCTTTCGGTGAAAGAAAATACTAATGCTTCAGAATGTACTGCTCAGAATAACTCGATCCCCGCATTCGCTTTGGACAACATATGTTCGCCTTCTTCATTCTGGGATTTATGGATGAACTTTCAAGCCTTGTGAACATCTAAAACTACCTGCAGTTATCAGAAACACTGCTACCGACAGAAACTGTCCGATTGTTTATATTTGATGATCCTGGAAGCTGATTTACACTTGCTTGTGCTAAAGCGAGGGAATCTATTTGATGAGAACTGTTGCGGAGTTCAATATTCAGTAATTGTTGTGACTAAGATGATAACTTATAAGTTTCTTCGTGGTGTTCTGCTCAGGATGCATGACAGATCTGCCTATGGTGTTTTTCACTTAGCGATTTTAGCTTTACCAGACTCGGTAAACTTTGATTGTTTTTCACCAGTGCCTGCCAAGGTCCAGCTGGTAAGTCAAAAATGACTTCGATTTTAATTTTTTTAAGGAAAAATCTTTAAACTTTTAGGTACTCGGATTAAATTTACTTTCTCTTACTGTTTTTAATTAGCTTTCATCGTTTCAATGTGCTTGAATTTTCAGAGCTGGGCTCTTCCTAATTTGCATAATCTGTAATCGGCCGATGGGCATTACAGCTGCATAATGACCACTCAGATCTCATTCTTAGCCGATCAGAACGCACGTTATATCGACCACAAGCCAAAGCCATATAATAAAGTAGTATAATAAACAAATCTGAAACAGCATTACTCACATAACCAGAAATTCTAATCATACGGTAACAGAAGAGGCGTAACATTCACAGCTATCTTGAAACAATATTTAGGCCATCACCTTAATGGGCAAGCAAACTTTCAGCCCAAAAATTATACATTATCTGGCAACATAATTTCCCAAAAAACTCTGTAGAAACTCTACTATCTTACGTACAATGAGAAGCTTTTTCAAGCGGTTTGAAACTGTGTAAATCAGACTGAGAAGTATTTCGATATGCCATTCAGCACTAAAACTCCCAGATACTTCTTTTTTCAGGCTCTAACTCTTACTCTTAAAAGAGTCCTGAAGGACAGCTGTACTGAGGAATATTCAAAATGGCAGACAAATTTAGTCATAAACAGTAAACGTGGGGTGATTGTAAGTACGGTGATTGTTTGATACGAGCTATTATAATAACATACAATTTGCTGGGAATTCAAGTGTCTCTAAAGGCAAATAACACAAGATGTTTAACTCGAAAGGAGCCAAAAATTATGTGCACTGAAAAGAACATATGTTTTCTCCAAGTTCCACACCCATATGGATGATTTAGACCATCAGCTGCAGCCAAAACGCTTTGCAGGCAGTTACAGTTGATCTGATACAGCTGGAGCTTAAAACTTCATACCAAATTCATGCCATAGAAGCTGTTTATTGGACTCTACCAATCTTCGCTAAGTGGCCTCTTTGATTTCGATGTTGTCGTGAGTTACTAGTGGGGCACATGAACGCAACAGATGGTAATACACTGCCTCTGGAGTTTTTGTGATGCGGATCTTACTTTCCCCGCTTCTCTGATATACAGGACACTCCCTATGCCGTAAGAAAATATCATGTGGGACAGGCAGAGGTGGATCTGATGCTTTGTCTTGTAAGTGTCCCTTGCACCCGTAGCATGTTGTGGCCTTCATCTTCAGCTTTGTCCATTCATTCAGAAATTTACAGTCCCATGGGAAAACCTATCCTCACAATAAATTCCTTATGAGCTGACCAGAAGTCACGTAAAGGTCACGCCGGGAAAGGTACATTTAGGTTATGGTTATCTAAAGCACTAAGTCTGGTCAATTTTTTCAAAGAACAAACAGCAACAACAACAACAGAACGTTAAGAACTAATAATTTTAAAATAATGAAAAGGAAGTGAAAGTGTCTGGATTGAGCAAAAGTAGGAAATTCAGGCATCCAGCAGCCTTTTGAAATTTTCACCGGGTTATTTTGCCATCTAAGCAAGAGAAAAACTAAAAATTTCCTTTGCTATGGAGTTCAAAATCAAATTGAATTGGGCAGAATTGTCACCCGCCACCTGTTACGTGCCACCCGCCACCTGCTGCCCTTACCCGCCACCCGCCACCCACAGAAAAGACCTGCTGGTGTGTTTTGCTTTCAGCAAATCAAAGCTTTCTTGAATTGCTATCAAGAACTAGCCAAAAATCAAGCAATATTCTATTTTTTTAGAATGTGAATAAATCACACAGCAGAATTCCATCAACATTTTCAGACATTCTGGATACATTTTGTGATTTAAATTACAGAAGTTTTGTTGTCCATTTGTATTTTTACAACTTTATTTATCAATCAAATATAAGAGCGCTGTAAAACAAAGTTAGTTCAATCATGTTTCCAGCCTCTGGCTGGACACCTGCTATTATCCATTAGGGATAAAACATATTACATCTTGGAAAATCTGGCAAACTTTGTGTTCATCTTCTGGAGCTCAGTAAATATGGTACTTGCAAGGAATAATGATTCCACCTCCTTCAGACCAGTTGGATGGCCACTGATGATGTTATTTCACTAGGAAACAATTGAAGTTGATAGAAAGTATATCAGTAAATTCTTGCGGTCAAACCTAAGCTGTATTATTCTTTGATACTTATAGAATGTTGTTAGGTTAGCGAACTCACCAGAAGACTTGAAGTTTGCCCATAAATCAGATTGTTTACTGGAATAATGCCTACCACCAAAACCCAGCTGGAACATGTCCAACAAGAGGTCAATTACTGTAATAAATCATGGCGACTTTTGTAGGGTCGTGAATATTATCAAATTCACAGTTGCGAACATTTTATCAAACATTCTTAGACAAGGAAAATCCTATATTTTGTAAGATGGTAATTATTTCTCTGCTTTTGCCCCTACAACACTAGTGACTGTCCATGATCCGTTTATTTCCCATTCAGAGACAGACCATTATAATATTTTTTGAGGTGGAAGGGGAGGGCTGGGCAATGTACTTACGTCCCTTAGAAGCCTGTTCAGTGCGTCCAAACAAGACAGCCTACAGTAAATTTTGATTGGCTTGTTTACTCATGTTAACATATCTCAACCTTTTATATGTCAGTCTGTTCTTAGTCTGTCACTTGACTAGTTACCTCAAATGTCTTCCGAAGTCTTTCAGTGACTAAGGAGTATTTCCAGTGGTTTGAACTTAGAAAGGTTAGCCAAAGAATTTGAGCTTAGGGGCTTCTCGACCCACCAGTCCTTGAAGTACCTTCAGAAAGAAGATCTTGATGCTTTTTTCTCGTCACAACTAAAATTTCTGTTGGTTGAGAACCGCATTCTTCAGGTGGAGATAACCAAATTGAAAGAACCAAATTTACTGCCATGTGAACTTTTACCACCAGTTCAAGTTTCAAGACAGGTATTTCCTGCAGTGGCAACACAGCTGTTCAACGATATATGTAAAAGCTTGCTACCAGAGCTGGTTTCAACTTCAGGTGCAAATTTACTTCCTGCAACACAACACTTTCAAACACCCCTAAATGACAGCTCGAAACCTGAACTAAGTCGGCCAACAAGCTCGAATTATCTATAACAGCAGTTTCAGCCCACCCAGGGTCTTCAAATGATACAGGTACAGTTTGATGGTACAAAACATCAGCTGGCCCTTCGCAAAAAGGAGATCGAAGAATGGGTCCATTTCAACATCCATTTCTGACCCTAAGCACCCAGAAGTCAGTAAAGACTACAAGAACTAAACACCCTAATCAAGGAATTGGAAAAGAAAGAGGCGAAGGCCAAAACGATTTAGGACTTTTCAGAAGTGCAAGGCAGAGAGCGATGTCTATTTTTTTTGCAGTCACAAGGCTGCAGCTTTGTAAACAAAATCAAATAAAATGTATTGACAGATCAGCCCTCGATAAGGGTCTGTTAGTTCTAAAGAAAGCACTGGGAAACAAAATCCCACTGAATGAATTGAGGGACTGGGAGCTTCCTCACGTAATTAAGCCTTTCAAACACACAAATTTCTTAAAATAATTTTGTGTGCATTTACTTGTGGTTAAGTTTATCTTTTTGTATGAAGTTCAGTCATAAGAGAAAAATGTTGTGTTCACTGACATGTCACTTTTAGAAGGTGATTTCCATTGTGTTTAGTTTGGAATTTCACATAAGTAATGGTCTTAGCAATACTTATACTTTGTTTATCATTACTGTTTAGTTCCATTTATACAGTGTGACAGACATTGAATTATAGAAATGAAAGCAAATAAAGGTTCTGTTTCACTCTGACTTTATGGGACCACCTTTTCTTTGCCTATAATTGGGGAATTGGTCTTTTCAAACCTTTTTTTGTGACAGCCATATCGAGACTGTTTCATGCTGCTTAAAAAAAGGATTGAAATGAACCAATCAAAAAGTGAGCAAGTTTCCTGAGATGTCCACAACCCTATGCAACTTTGTTGGGTTTCAGATTTTTGTTGTTAAACCATTGTTTGCATTCTTGAGTTTCATTGGCCCATTTACAGAAAAAGTAGCCATCCTTTGTTCTCAATTAAAGCTCTGATTGGTTAACTTTGTTCTGAGTGGCCCAGTTCAAGCGGTGGCTCTGTAAAATACTTATAATAAGTTAATTGATTTACACAAGAGACATGCACTGCAAGCAATGATGGAACTGGTGCACTCCACTGCAAGCAATGATGGAACTTGATAATTAACAATTAGATTATAAGCTCAAGATTTCTGAGGTGATAGTTGATGAGGCCATCACCTCATAGAAATCAAGAGTTAATAGTCTCATTGCTTTAGTAGAATTCTAACTGAAATATCCTTCAAATGGCGATTCCAATTACTTCTGTTCTTAGTAAAACTTCACACTTAAGAGAATTCGTGAGGACTAAAAGACAGAAAGTTTCTGCAAGAATTGCGCGTTGTACATTCATCTCACATACAAAGATGTCGATCGTTTTCAGAAAGGGTCGGACCATGAATTATATTGCTTGAAAGCCAGCCAGGTAAGCAAAGTTCACGCTCGAAACATTCTCGTGAGATAACAATTAACTGAGCCGATTGCGGTATGAGTTCAATCTACGAAAACACTGACAAACAATAGGCAGTCAATGATGGTATGTGGCTACTGCTGTTATTATTTAGAACATTGCAGTAAAACAAATCATATTGCAATAAAACAAGCTAAACACGAAAACGCTTTTTGGACTCGTAGCTCATTAAAAACATGTGACTTGTTTCTTGCACCGCACAAAATATGTCGATCTCCAATGTTATCTTTACAACATAAAGATAAGACTTTCAGTAACTTGAGCTAAATATCTTACCTCCAAGTTAGTTGGCTTTCAAATAGGGTGTAGGAAAAAAAATAACGTGTGAATTTGGAGGCACATTGTGCGGGAGAATTAAACCTTCGATTGTGCGGGATTATTGGCAAACCAATGTTCTTGCCAAGTCCCAAGGAAAATCTGCATTGACGATAGTTTAGCCGGTTATTTCACTAGTAGTTCAAATATATTTAGCAGTCTTAATTAGCAATCGCCAATTCTTTTAGAAAACTGTGTCTGACTACAAAAGAAAATCATATTGCATGACATGAACTAGACGAGCATGAAACCAAAATAAATGGCAAAACAGAATGCCGCATCTTCCCTTATAAATGAGAGTCCTTTTTAAAAAATACTCTTGCCTTGATTCAATAAAAATGTGTAGCTTGAATATTTCTTCATAAACTGCGTTAAGGGTAGCAAATTCTTGGAAGTTATCCACAAAATACACAACTTAGCGGAGGCGGCGTGGCCGAGTGGTTTAGGGTACTGGATTTGAAATCTGGAGGACCCTGGTTCAAATCCTCCACCCTACCGCTATCTGGATTTGTTCTCGGTAGCCCCGAGTTCAACTCCTCGGCCACGTTGTGTAAATAGCCAACTGGTCAGCCTCCCACCAGTTGGGATTCTTAATAGTTTATGTTATATTTGAAATATTTGTTTATTTCTTTACAGTGTCCCCAATTAGCACATTAGTGCTAAATACATCGACACTTAAATAAAGTGATTATTATTATTATTATTATTATTAATAACTTGAAAGTTCGTGCAACTTATGTGCAATGCAATTTGTGCCTAGTCACAGGACTGTTGTTTTCGTGAAGGAGTTTATCATGATTCGTTTTGGCTCTCGAAAGGGATTATTCGCTCTTCAAAGAAGATATGACTCTTGAAAAGGGTTTAAGATCGCAACACGGCAAAGATGTTCAGCTACACAATTTATTCAGATTGCCTCGACCAGTAAACAAACTTCATACAATTTCTGCTAGCATTTACAAAGTAATCACCATAAGTTGTAAAAAGACCTCGAAAATTCTTTGCAAACAACTTCTCCATCAATGCGTAGACAGCTGTGCTTCATTCTTGAACCAAAATGGTTTAACCTCACAACTTGTGATAGGATGAGGAGGATACTAAAAGAAGCAACTTGAATAGTAAATATCTAAGCAGAACTCTTGTGCTAAAATGTCCTGATTCTTTAGTTTGCTTTTATTGTGTCCAATACGCGTTTTAGTAAAGTACAATTTGATACCGTGGTACAAAGCCTGAGTAAACGCTCTTAAAGCGTCTAGTTTAATATTGTAATGCACTTTTTTGATCATTGTATGTTAAAAAGCTGCGCAAAATAAATTAATAAGTTATTATTTTTACAGTATTCAGAAAATGGCTCTTTTGAGAGACCCTACACCCTGCGTAAATTTGTGTCACGCTGATTCTACATTACATTGTATGTTCCAAAAAAGTGCTCTTTTAGGAGCCATGACATCTAAGAAAATAAATTTACCAACAATGAACTCTTCTCTTACTTCAAGTTTCTACTAGATTCATTAATTGTCAATGTCAGAGAAAACTGGGCAGGACCAAAATATCAAGGTCGGCCATTTACCTTCATCTTTTCACAGTATAAAAGCTATCCGAAAAGATTAACAGCCATGACATTTGCCGAGGTAGGTGTTCATTTTTTATCGAGATATTGCCACATCATGATTTTGGCCTCTCAAGCAGTCTAGCTAAAATGGCCAAAATTTCAGGTAACTTTAGGTGAGCCTACAAGATACTTCGTACATATTCCAGAAACTCTTAATTTTGCACAATAATACTTTCTCCTTATTAGTTGACTGAAATGTATTTGAGGTATTTCACTTTAATTCTACGGTTTTAATGAGGTGCCAAATATTGCCGCTGAATCATTAATGAGCGTGACCCAAATCTTAGCCATTTTCAACGAGTCATCTTTCGAAAGTGTGGCAGTATATTTCTACAGAAAAACATTTTTGTGATAGTCTCTTACACTGTTTTCAATATCCAGTTTAGTTAAAATTGGTATCTACAGGAAAATTGGAGTAATTGGTCTCGCAAAGTCCAAAAAGAATCATTAGTCAGAAATATTTCCTGTCAAATGGTTAGCGAGAAATATCACCTTATTGTGACTTCCTGCGATTGTTAACCGCGTGGCAATGGGCCAAGCGTGGTTCATGTTCTACCCTTGGTTTATTTTTTTTTATTTTTTTTTGTCGGAGACCAGACGCAGATCTCCACTCGGCCAACTTTGAATTACGCAATCTGTAATGTTTACTCGCCAAACCTTGTTTCTTCAGGGTCAACAGAAATCTCAGATTACAAAATCACGCCGAACCTACACGTTGTAAAAAAATCTCCTCAAAACCCTGACATCGAAGCGATATATCACTTTAGCATTAATAGCTACCACACATCGGCACAAGGTAAATCTATTCCTTAACAATCCAGCTTTATTGTGCTAAAATTTCAGCGAAATCGAACAAAACCAGAATTAATTACAATTTTTTTTGTGACCTCACTCCCCAGACTTGACCTAACAAAGGGAGCAACGGTCGCCCATAGCAACCGAAAAACACGAACATAACAAAGCCGACGTTTCGGCCAAAAAACTCCAGAATTATCGCCTGAAAGCTTAAACTTGAATGGGAACATCTCTTTCGAACTTTTTTCAACTCATTTAGACGAAAGAATGGCCTCGGCGGGCTACAAAAATGACAAAGAGAAAAAATAGAACAAGACAGTAGAACAAACCGATAATATTTCACCGTGTGGCTTTCGGCACGAAAACGAAAATACAGCTTACTTCTGGATAAATTCAGCCTTAGAAGCCACCAACTGGTCCAATATTACTTTGTGTATCCTTACAAATGTCCTGACTTCCATCTCCGAAAGATTTGGCCCCAATTTTGAGCAAATAAACATTTTGCCGACAGCGACCACCATTACGGTGGCTTGCATGCTAAATTAGCTAACTTGACAAAATTCTCCCAAGGGGGGAGGATGTGACGAAAAGAGCTGAAAAATGGCCTGTAATTGGCTAATGATGAGATCATCCCACTGTCCAAATTTGGTGACAATCGAAAGTAACGCCAATTTTCTGTCACGTTTTCAATCTGTAGCCACTGGAGTGACCAAAATCGATACATCGGTCGGGATAGAGTTTCATTATTAAATTACATGACTTGTGTGACTACTTTGCTAGCCCTTTACTCGTGGAAAACACCAATCAAATTTAATCATGTCTTTAAAGAAAGAAAGCTGTTGTTAATAGTGTTATTATCGTGTGGTTCATATTGTTCATGACCATACATATCCCGAAGAAAGTTCTAGATTAAGACCATTACGTCATTGGAGATTTGTCAACGGCTACCACTGATGGTGCAATAATACAGTGTGTGTTGATCAAGTGATGTGATGTCTACAGTAAGAAAAGAATCATCAATGACTACTTTGAAATGTGCACTACATTCCGACGGTAGTGCTAAGTAGACGGTAGCTAGTGCAATTAAATTTCTTCTTGTTATCCATGATTTACTGAAAGATCTGCAAAAAATAGTTGGCTGGAGTGCAGAATAGACTATTTAAGCTGTGACATGGTTATTAACCTTTGTAAACATTTCAAACTCACCAAATCCTTACCATTATCTAGGCTAAAGTTTCCCGTGAAAATTCTATTTTCAACATCACGCTACAAAAAACAAAGTGGATCTTCAGTTTGCTGGTCTTTTTTGTTGTTGAGTAGAACAAACTGCAAGTTAATAGTGAGCGTAGCTTTACCCCAAATTTAATTTTAGGACTTCTGCAAGCCCCTTGTTTACATCTATTTCTCATTTTTGGAAGGTGTGATACGTTACAGATTCAAAGGTCAGACAACAGGACTTCACAATGTTGATCTTACTTAATGGTTTCTCCTTGGTTTTGAAAACATTAACTGTTCTTTTGGATCAGAAAAATCACCTAGCAGTGAGGGTTGTGAGTCAATTATCAGTGTGCAAACAAGATGGTTGAGGAAAGATGTCAGAGTTGGTGTCTATTTGGCACAGCCGAATGTACATGTAAACAGTGAGGAAATGCAGGTTACAACAAAACTTCCCTACTATCCAATTCACAAAAGGATCATAATGGACAGATGACTGGAATAAACATCTCAATACTTGTAATAGTTGCTAGGCCATGATTGCCAGTGGAAATCTTTCTTGTAGTTAATGTTGCCATTTGTATCGTGGCAGGTTAGTACAAAAAACACAGTTTTTAACCAATCAGACTGCGCCTATTTTCTTAGGGCTCTTTCTTAAAGGTTAATAATGATATCACAACTTAAATTTTCTATTCTGTGCTCCAGCTAATGTATTTTTTGCAGATCTTTTAGTAAATCATGGATAACAATCACAGGAAGTCACAGTAAGGTGATATTCTTTGCTAAGCATTTGGCGAGAAATGTTTCTGACCAATGAATTTTTTTTACTTTATGAGACCAATTACTCCAATTTATCTGTAGATACCATTTTCAACTAAACTGGGTATTGATAACTGTAAAAGACTATCACAGAAATGTTTTTCTGTAGAAATAAACTGCCACACTGTTGAAAAACAACCAGCTGAAAATGGCTACAATTTGGGTCACGATCATTAACGATTCAGCAGCAATATTTGGCACCTCATAAAAACCGTAGAATTAAAGCATAAGATCTCAAATACATCTCAGTCAACTGATAAGGGGACAAGTGCTATTGCGCAAAAATAAGAGTTTCTGGAATATGTACAAAGTATCTTGTAGGCTCACCTAAAGTTGCCCAAAATTTCGGCCATTTTAGAGCGCTTGAGAAGCCAAAATCATGATGTGGTGATATCTTGATGAAAAACGAATGCCTACCTTGGCAAATGTCATGGCTGTTAATCCTTTCGGGTAGCTTTTATACTGTGAAAAGATGAAGGTAAATGACCGTCCTCGATCTTTTGGTCCTTCCTGGTTTTCTCTGACAATGACACTTAAAAAGCAATTCAACAAAACATGGAAAATTAATGTTTGCATGTGAGATAGAAAGCCAGAAACTTATCATTTAAGAGCAAGCAAGAGACTTGATAGACAATTTGTTTACAAAAAAGAGGCATGAAAAACCACAACTGTGAGTGAATGAGAGACTCGGAAAAAAGTTAAGTCATTTATGAGATGCACTAAAACAATCAAGTAATGTTAGAGTGGTCAACTGTCAGGGAGTGAAGACTAGATGAAAAATTTGTTTATACAAGAGACCATCTAAAAGTGTGTCAACTGTAAAGCCTCAGTACATTGTAGTTCACAATAGCGACCTTAAAGCAAAAGGAAAAAGACTGATATTCTTGTTATATCTTTATGTTGATGTTCACATTACCGACATAAGCAATTATGTCGTTATGTCATGTGTCATTTTCATTATGTCGCTTGCTTATATGACTCGGGAGACATCCTAGCTCTTTTTCAACTTTTTACACTTGTCTTAGATCATTATGGAGGGTGCAGTAGCCTCATGGTTAGTGCACTCGACTCCAGATCAAGTGGTTTGGGTTTGAGCCCTGGCTGGGGAGATTGTGTTGTGTTTTTAGACAAGACACTTTACTATCACAATGCCTTTCTCCACCCAGGTTTACAAATGGGTACTGACAAATGTAATGCTGGGGGTAACCCTGCGATGAACTAGCATCCCATCCAGGGGGGAGTAGAAATATTTCTAGTCCTTCATGCTACAGAAACCGGGATAAGCTCCAGCCTGATGGGCCCCTTGTCTCGCATGCAGATGTGCAGTTTTTTTATATGATAGGAAAAATGACATCGATAGTCTGTCAGTTATTGAGAAATATCAAGGGCATTGTTGTTGGTGTAAGCCTCAAGTTTTTCTCAAAAAAACTGTTAGCTGAATATTTATAAGTTATGATGGGAAGTGATTGTCAAATCAAAGGGAAATTAAAGCAATGAGATCAAAGTTCTCAACTAAACAACTCTTTCTTTCATTTTTCACTATAGTTTCTTATGGCTGTCATGGATGAAAACTATGGAAAGGCCAAGGAAATCTGCCACCAAAGTAGGCAATGAGTTATGTTTCTTTCCTCTTGCACCACAAACAGCCACTCTTCAAGTGTTGTTTTGCTAAGCAAAAGACATTTACATGCTAGCTTAGCTTACATATCAATGCTATTCGTACAAGATATCTAGCTGTGCAGCTAGTGGCCTTTTAACAAGGAGGTTGACTTGTATGTTTTGTGATAAGTGTCTCAATCAGTAACACTCTTCATGGTGATTACCCACCTGTGTGTAACTGGATGCTGATGAATAGACCTGTTTCATGGTACTGCATGTCTAGTTCATGGTGAGGTTTCCTAGCACTGAAGGTGAATAGTGAAGGATTTTACCCAGAAGCCATGTTAATATTCTCCGCTTTTCTCCCTAAGGAGGTTAATTACATCATACAGCTGTACTAGTTGATACCAACAAGTAAAAGAACCAACCCCACAAGTAAAGTCTCAAGCAAAAAAGTCTTTTGAGAAGGCAATACTTTAAAATTCTGGTGATAAGCCCCACTAGGTGATACATGAAAGCACACTATTTTCTGGATCAAGCAGTCTGTGTTTGAGCCCTGGCCAGGGTCATTGTGTCTTGTTTTTGGGCAAGGCACTAATAATTTTCGTAGTGCCTCTAAATGGGTAACAGCAAATTTAAATGCTATGAGTGTAACCCTACAGTGGACTAGCATCCCATCCAGTGGTGGAGTAGAAATACTCCCAGTCACTTCAAACACCAGAAAGGAGGATAAACTCCACTGGTCTGATGCAGACTTTACCACCTTACCTTGCCTCTGACTTTCTCTAGCCCCCACTAACTGCCCCTGAGTCTCCAAGGACATTAATTTCTGACTAATTCATCCCTCAATTGTCAGAAGTTACATTTTGTCTCAACATATGCAGTGTTAACATATTTTGTGTCAACATGTTACCAAGAGTGTAGTTACAGCATCAGTCGCACTTGGAGCAGATTTATATGCAGCTGATATAGACACATGTATCATGTCTGAAACTCATCTTGAGCATGAAGTTCAAGATTCGGTTGTTACCATTTCAAAGTGCAATACTATTGATCCCAGACGTCTTTTGAAATTGCTTTTTTTTTCAGGCCATTGCACGCACCGTTGGTTTTAGCCACGGATTAAAAAAAATGGATTATGTGATGACAAACATCTCTTGGCTACAGTTTGCAAATCCCTCAAAAGCATCAACTTTGAGGCAAATCTTGTCCTTGCAGTGGATTTTGCATCGTTCAAACTCTTTTCTGTGGCATATCTTGAATAGCATCTTGCTAGAAAGTTCAAAACTCAACAAAATTGCAAACAAACTGTAAAGCACCTTCCCTGACGGCCTTGCATGATCACTTTTTTTAATCCAGGAATGAAACCAACGGTTCCTGCAACGGCCTGAAAAAATGTTCATTTGCTAAGATGTCCGGGATCGATGGTATCTATAGACAGGACAGATATTGGTTTGATAATGACAAGTTACAGAAGGGAGGAGTGTCTATATATACAAGGAATAATGTCAAAGTTACCAACATTACAAAATCCGAAAGGTCTGAATGTATTAGCGTTATTTGTAACATTGAACTCCTTCCAAGTCATAAGATGCTTATGTATGCACAGGCAGCAAAGACATACTGTTCGTGAAATTAATTTATAAACAACTGAGCCAAAATATTTATGTAATAGTTCAACATATATTATTATTGTTCTGTCTTAATAACATTGTCTGTTTCTTTGTCCTGGTCAATATCCGGTCTATTTTGCTGCGTTACTTGGCTAGTTCGCTTGCCATAATGGCCATGTGGGAGCCATTATCTTAGAGTTTTATCAACGGTCCAAATGGTATTAAAAGATCGAAAATATGAGGTAAGACATAGCCTGTATACGTTCAGCTGAATGTCTCCTTGTTTGTCCTGGCTGGTTTAAACATTTTTTGACATTTTTTTTCACTTTTTGCTATCAGAAGTATCATCCACTGTAATTTTATAATTTAGGGATATTGATGATATGTGAATTAAAAAAAGTGTTCAAACAAGTGTCAGTGATTGTACTCAACTACTATCATGTGTTATCAAGTCATTGTACTCGTACTCTGCAGTCTGGGCAATGGGAGGTGGAACACTGCACTAGAAATTTAATTTTTGTCATACAAGCATTTTGACTTTGTATCAACACCTGATCAATATGTTTTATTTGAGAAGTTCAGCTATCACACAGCTCTTTGTGGAACTGTTTACCTGACAGCCACTTGAAGATTCAGATTGAATCCTGAAACAAGCGTGGATTCACTCTTCTATCCACAAACTACTACCCACTGATCAACACATAGATGTAACCTTAAAACAATCTAGCATAAGAAGCATACAGAATGTATCAACACAATTGTTTTCTTTTCACTGCACCAACAGCAATATTTTAACAAAAGAACATACATCGTACATGCAAATTGATTGCTGTTATTCAACACTTCATTATTTCTTTACAGTCATTGCAAAAACTTATATCAGAACTTCCATGGAATTCAACACTATTGACAAGTTGTCTATCTGGGACAAACTGTTGAATTCCCAGTTGCTGACTTAATTATGTAACAGGCCTTGTCATTCCAAGAAACCTTCTTAGCACTACCTACACAAGTTAATTTGACATTTGAAAACAAAGTATTCTGCTGTCAATATAATTTCTGCTTAAAAACTTGTAAGGACTTGTTTAATATCAGCAATCTAAAAATTATAATTAATCAATTCTTATACCATTATCCTTCAAGAAATTGCCTACTCACTTGTAGCACTTTAACTCTCAAATAGTCAAATTTACAAGTCACACTCCAACTGAATGGAATAAAAGTACCCCACACAAATACACACTGCAGACCTGTTATTGAAAAATCTAAGAAATCATTACTTCCAGAAAGAAAAGGAATGTCAGGCACAATTACTAATCATCTAGTCTTGTAAAAACCAGGCTTAATGAAGTAGGCTGTTAACCATTCCACAACACACTGGTTGTGAGTCTGTTGTATCCAGCTTCCAAAATGTCTGCGCTATTGCCAACTTTGTACCCTCCAGGTGGTGGGAAAATAAGGCATACAGTTTAAATTTCAGGACTACAATAGAGCAGAATTATGCTGAAAAATATTAGGATCATACCATCATTATGCCTGAAGGTTATTCTCAAAATTAGGTAAAGGTAAAGTCTGCATACGAGCCAAATGGCCTATCACACTGGAGTTTTATCCCGGTTTCTGTAGTATGAAGCTGCTAGGAGTATTTTTACTCCTCCCTGGATGGGATGCCAGTCCATCACAGCATTACCCACCATCATTTAATTCACCAGTACCCATTTCTACACCTTGGCAGAGAGAGGAACAACAAAATGTCCCCAGCCAGGGCTCCAACCCGGATTGCTCAATCCAGAGATGAGCGCACTAACCATGAGGCCACTGCACCTCACAATTTTATCCTTCTAAGGAAGTTATTTGCGTGAGTAAAATACTGTCAATGTAAAAAAGGAGTGCAAATGAACACTGTAGAAGTGTAATAAACAAACAACAAGTGCGGGACTTATGCCTCCTTTGAATCTCCTGTGAAATTTTAGGCAAAAAACATCTACCATTTATCTAGTAGCTGATCTTAGGATAGTTCTATTACACGTAAAACAATTTATGACTTTCTGCAGTAATCATTTACAACTAAAGTAGTAAATGGCACTATATCTCCTGTTACATGATTAAATTCATCATTTTCACTAATAATTTTGTTTTGCTTTTGACTCAAACTTTAGTTTTGTTGCTGGAGCCAGACAATAAAACATGCAGCGAATTCCATGCTGTGATTGTGGAAAAAATGCAGCAAGGTTTGTATATTAAATTTTGATACATTTATTAATGTAAGTAATCTTATGGGCTTGTGGTCTTTATTCAAGTGCTTATTTTTTTCAAAGTGCCAAAGAAAAATTGAGTGACTATTTTATGGTGCATCGACTTCAACTGGGGCCAAACTGGGTCAACTGGGACCTAAGACCCCTCTGAATCTCAATAACTAAGACCTAAGACCCCTTCTGAATCTCAGTAACTAAGACCTAAGACCTCCTCTGAATCTCAGTAACTAAGACCTAAGACCTCCTATGAATCTCAGTAACTAAGACCTAAGACCTCCTCTGAATCTCAATAACTAAGACCTAAGACCTCCTCTGAATCTCAGTAACTAAGACCTAAGACTTCCTCTGAATCTCAGTAACTAAAACCTAAGACCTCCTCTGAATCTCAATAACTAAGACCTAAGACCTCCTCTGAATCTCAGTAACTAAGACCTAAGACCTCCTCTGAATCTCAGTAACTAAGACCTAAGACTTCCTCTGAATCTCAATAACTAAGACCTAAGACCTCCTCTGAATCTCAATAACTAAGACCTAAGACCTCCTCTGAATCTTAATAACTAAGACCTAAGACCACCTCTGAATCTCAATAACTAAGACTTAAGACCTCCTCTGAATCTCAGTAACTAAGACCTAAGACCTCCTCTGAATCTCAATAACTAAGACCTAAGACCTCCTCTGAATCTCAATAACTAAGACCTAAGACCTCCTCTGAATCTCAATAACTAAGACCTAAGACCTCCTCTGAATCTCAGTAACTAAGACCGAAGACCCCCCAGGGCCGAAATTAACTTTTGCAGGCGGGCGCCAACTGGCGACTGAAATTTTTTTTTTTTTAGTCGCCATATGGAATAATGTGGTTGCCAAAAAGTGTCAATAAAATTTTTCCTTCGCAGCAAAACACAAACCAAAATTTTTGGTCACACAGGCTTGCCGGCAAAATCAGATTTGAATCGATGTCATCAGGAATCAAACCAGTGCTCACGTCATCTTTTGACTACTTTGACAGATCTACATTTCCACCTTTTGACGCCCAGAGAATATCTAAATCTTCAACTAATTTCTTCGCGGATGTACCGTCTCCCCTTTGTGATAAATTACAGAAAGATTTCAGAACATCTTTGGACACCACATCGCCTGGATAAATATTCATGTCGAAAGAACGCATGGGGCCTGTTGCGCCCGCGATACGTATGTTATGGGAAACTGCTGAAAAACATGGCGGCGTAGCTTCGCACTGATGGTAGCTGTGAAACGTTGTGGTAGATTTATAATAACAGGAAAATTAGTTTTATACTTTTATACAAAAGCAGTGGAAAGGTAAAAAGTAAGTGACCAATTGACGGGTGGCTTTGAATTTTGTTTTAATCGATTTGGCTGAAAATCACAGTTATTGTTTGTATAATTATCGTGGCATGAAATAGTTAATTGCCCGCTGGCGACCAGTTGTGAAATTCTGGTCGCCGGTGCAAAATTTTTAGTCGCATTGGCGACCAGGAAAGCGCAATTTCGGACCCTGGGGCCCCCTCTGAATCTTAATAAGTAAGTCCTAAGACCTCCTCTGAATCTCAATAACTAAGACTTAAGACCTCCTCTGAATCTCAATAACTAAGACCTAAGACCTCCTCTGAATCTCAGTAACTAAGACCTAAGATCTCCTCTGAATCTCAGTAACTAAGACCTAAGACCTCCTCTGAATCTCAATAACTAAGACCTAAGATCTCCTCTGAATCTCAATAACTAAGACCTAAGACCTCCTCTGAATCTCAGTAACTAAGACCTAAGACCTCCTCTGAATCTCAGTAACTAAGACCTAAGACTCTTTCCGAATCTCAAAAACTTAGAACTAAGACCTCCTCTGAATCTTAATAACTAAGACCTATGACTCCCTCCGAATCGAGAGCTTAACAAAACTTTTTTTTTCCAAGTTTTCACACTAGAATTCAGGCACAATAGCTGTGCCCGGCAGCCTGCTTGCCCCCTCTGAATCTCAAGAACTAAGACCTAAGACTCTTTCCGAATCTCAAAAACTAAGAACTAAGACCTCTTCTGAACCTTAATAACTAAGACCTATGACTCCCTCCGAATCGAGAGCTTAACAAAACTTTTTTTTCCAAGTTTTCACACTAGAATTCAGGCACAATAGCTGTGCCCGGCAGCCTGCTTGCCCCCTCTGAATCTCAAGAACTAAGACCTAAGACTCTTTCCGAATCTCAAAAACTAAGAACTAAGACCTCTTCTGAATCTTAATAACTAAGACCTATGACTCCCTCCGAATCGAGAGCTTAACAAAACTTTTTTTTCCAAGTTTTCACACTAGAATTCAGGCACAATAGCTGTGCCCGGCAGCCTGCTTGCCCCCTCTGAATCTCAAGAACTAAGACCTAAGACTCTTTCCGAATCTCAAAAACTAAGAACTAAGACCTCTTCTGAATCTTAATAACTAAGACCTATGACTCCCTCCGAATCGAGAGCTTAACAAAACTTTTTTTTCCAAGTTTTCACACTAGAATTCAGGCACAATAGCTGTGCCCGGCAGCCTGCTTGCCAGGTTACAAGGTCGCGATGTTCTGCGGCATTTTGTAATAACTACGCATTTTGTAATACCCTACGCATTTTGTAATACCCTACGCATTTTGTAATAAAAGTTGCAGCATTTTTTAATTACCTGCAGTATTTTGTATTAAATGCAAACGACGCAATTAGTAATAAGTGTTGCAGCATTTTGTAATAAACGTCAGTCTGCGCAATTTGTAATAACGTGGTGACGCAAATTGTAATAAGTCTCTTCACACGATAATTTCATGAAGCATACAGATTGGCCGGATTCTCTTCAACACTGGCTTAAAATAGTTTGTCAAATGCTCTTTTTTAGCAGATATCGGGAGCTAAACGACCCACATACTTCTATGTAAATCTATATTTTCAATAAGCATTTGGCATAATTTTAGCCTGAGAGGTGTATAAATTTTGCAAAATAAAGTTCTCAATTCCTTAAAAATTTCCTAAATCTTTATAATGGAGAATGGAATACCACCAGGTGAAATAGCTCCACCCATTGTCACGCAAACGTTGACGTTTTATTACTTTCTTTTTCGTGAACCTAACTTGATTCCAAGACTCGGACAAAAATGAGAAAAAAGAACTTATCTAAAAAATCAATCAATTCTAACAAGGTTTTTGTTGCACGATTTGATACCGTTCAAGAAGTTCACCATCTTCTTTTATTTAAAAAAAAGCTACGTGGAGAGTGCCCTACTGGCACCCCTGCTGCAGAAACCCTGTCACTGCATGAAATGGCAGAATCGATCAAGCGTAACTCCTGGCATATCTCATAGCAGACTGCTCAAAATGGTTTCATATGCCGTTTATCTCCTCAGGCTTTGCTCTAGTTTCCAGTTAGTTCAAGCTGGAGAAAAGCAAAAAAGGGCGCGAGAAGCTTTTATACATACGATGGATGATGAAACCTACGAAACTTTACTACTGCTTGTCCAGGGAAAGTTTAACGTCCCTGCTGTCGTGCGGTTCGGGAGAAAGAGAGACCTCTTTGCTCTTGGTCCTGAAGAGAGTCCTACCTCATACTTTAATGGAAAGAAAGCTGTGAAAACATCCGATGTATCTAGAATTGTTGGCAGAACATTCAAAGAAACTAAGTCGGCGGGATATAAAAAGCTGAAACGTAGAGCAGCAGATAGCTATGCGGGGCTTACTGAACGGCAGATACGACATGTGACTTCGAACAACGTCAAGTATCGTATTCACAACGCGGTATTTAAGAGCAGAGTCTTACCGAAAC
Source organism: Orbicella faveolata (assembly GCF_042242905.1). Lineage (NCBI taxonomy): Eukaryota > Metazoa > Cnidaria > Anthozoa > Scleractinia > Merulinidae > Orbicella > Orbicella faveolata. Next base: position 18,825,014 of record NW_028301540.1, read on the forward strand.
CTGTTAGAGCGAAACATGTACACTCACAGTACCAAATTGATTTGATAGACTTGACCAAGCAACCCGTCGAGTTTGCTGGTAAGACTTTCCACTATGTCCTTTCTTCGATGGACGTGTTTAGTCGTTATCTGTGGCTTGCACCACTGGAAAAGAAGTCAAGTCGTTGCATTGCAAGGAATCTGCAAAAGATATATGAAGAACATGGACCACCAGATCGTCTGCAGAGTGACCGAGGGAAAGAATTTTACGGACGTTTAGAAAATGCGTGCAAGAAATACAAAATCAAAAGAATTCGAAGTAGGCCTTACCACCCTCAATCACAAGGGAAGGTCGAAAGGTCACACCGACGTTTCCGTAACAAAATGATGTTCGACTTGCTTTCATTGAAAGGGTAAGGAGTCAACTGGGTTAAAAATCTCCCAACCTACTGCAGAATTCTTAATGAAGAAAAGAAAGAGGAACTTGGCTGGTTAAGTCCGTTTGAAGTGTATTACGGACGAAAATCAAATGTTGTCGTTAAGGCAGCATTAGAAGATTACGACATTGACGGTTGTCCAGGATCATTGAAATCGCCAAGCAGAAAAGATATATCTAAGCACAAAACCGGCGTTAAGAATGTCCGAGAAAGAGCTAAATCATATACACGGAAACTGGGAAAGCGCATGATGGACAGGCACAAACGTCTCAACCCTGCCTCAACTCAGTACAAAGTTGGAGAAGAAGTATTGATAAGACTTAAGCCGCGAAAAGGAAAGATTGCTCCAAAACGAAGACACGTTTTGTCAGGAAAAGTGATCGGCCGACATTTAACTACTTCCATGTATAAAGTGGTATTTGTTCAGCCCAATTCACATGAGCAAGAGCAGCACTGGATATCTGTAGAAGATATTGCAAGTATCAGTTGCGATGAAAAAGAAAAGAAAAAGCAAGAGAGAAAGAGAAAACAGAAATTGCACAAAGAAAAATATCACGTTCCTCTAACTTCACAGGAAAAGCTATTGCCCTTAGCAGATAGAGGTGCCATCGCTTTTAATCCTGCAGGAGATGGTAACTGTCAATTTAATGCACTTTGTTTTTGTTTAAGAAGGATTGGTTTTGAAAGATCATCTGAAACTTTGAGAGAAGAAATTGTAAGTACTTGAGAGAAAATCCAAGTGACTTTCACGGCTTTCCCCTAGAACTATACGCTGGCCAAGCATGGTCTCATTACTTAGCTGAAATGATTGAAGAGGGCACATATGGAGATCAAATCACCCTGCAGGCCGCTTCTAACCTTTTCAATGTGCAGCTTTCAATTCATTCTTCCCTCGGTGTAGAAGGAAACACTATCATCTCTCCCTTCACTGGTGTCCCAGTTGCAAACTTTCACCTAGGACACTTTGCAGAAGGCGAAGGAGAACATTATGTTTGCCTTGAGGTAGAGGATGAGGTAGAGGATGGTGATAATGAGCACACTTCGGAGAAACGAAATGACAGTGATGGCGAGAATGTGAACATGATGGAGGTGGAAGTGGACCAGGATGAGGAAAACGAAACAGCGGGATCAGCAGAACAAGAGGAACAGGGACAGCGGAAGAATAATGAAGACAGAATGAAAGGGACAGTTGACTGCAGCGTCTAGAAAAATGTTTGCGATGCCATGAATGAACACCACAACGAGGCTACCTGTTCATTTGACCAGCTTCCCAATGAGTTAGTGAGCAATATTCTCGAGACAGCTCTTCGTTCCTCAAAACCCAGTGATATCTGTCTCCTCTTTCAGCGGCTAAGAAATGTATCCACCAGATTTCGTAATTGCGTCGATAGATTCGTGGACGTTCTTCCAAGGATATACTTCCCGGATGGATCACACGGTACAATAAGTGTGAGACGGCTTATAAAGCAACGTGGCCCCTCAAGTGGACTGGTATTAGAGGTGAAAGCTTTCATCAATAGCAATCGTTGGCACAATGCTTGGCTTGTGCTATATGCCCTAGGTTTGGGTGGGTTTCGAATTATGAAAATTTTCTGGCGAAAGTAAGACATGGAAAGACATGATCATGAACTGCTGTTGTTGTTGTCGTTAGTGTCGTTGTTATATTTTGCCACACAGCAAATGTGTACATTCTAGTTCTAGTTTATTGACTAAGAAAGGAGTCTCACATCATAAGTGATCGTCAAGATAATTTTCACATAAGATGTAATGGTCAATTATTGAGTTAATCAAATATGATAATGTAAAATTAAATATAAATAAAGTTCCTGTTCAAAGTATTAGCATTGTAATGTAATTTACCCACTTTCGCCTGCATCTACTGTACAAATACCCATGCAGATACTGTACTCATATTCAGTTTTAAAAAATCCTACAATAATTTAATAACCGATTTTCCATCAGGTTGTTGTTGAAGGGAATCCAGCCAATCTGTATGCTTCGTGAAATTATCGTGTGAAGAGACTTATTACAATTTGCGTCACCACGTTATTACAAAATGCTGCAACTTTTAT